>NC_088233.1:737818-865016 GCF_036934945.1 Oncorhynchus masou masou
CAACCACACCAAAACTACTCAATACCACACCACAACTACTCAATACCACAACCACAACACAACCACTCAATAACACAACCACACCATAACTACTCAATACCACAACTACACCAACACCACTCAATACCACAAACACACCATAACTACTCAATACCACAACTACACCACAACTACTCAATACCACAACCACACCACAACTACTAAGTACCACAACAACTCAATACCACAACAACACCATAACTACTCAATACCACAACCACACCATAACTACTCAATACCACAACCACAACATAACCACTCAATACCACAACAACACCATAACTACTCAATACCACAACAACACCATAACTACTCAATACCACAACCACACCAACTACTCAATACCACAACCACTTAATACCACAACCACACCACAACTACTCAATACCACAACCACACCAACTACTCAATACCACAACCACTTAATACCACAACCACACCACAACTACTCAATACCACAACCACACCATAAATACACAATTCCACAACCACACCACAACTACTCAACACCACAACCACACCACAACTACACCACAACCACTCAATACCACAACCACACCATAACTACTCAAAACCACAACCACACCACAACTACTCAATACCACAACTACACCACAACTACAACATAACTACTCAATACCACAACCACACCACAACTACTCAATACCACAACTACACCACAACTACTCAATACCACAACGACACCACAACTACTCAATACCGCAACCACACTACAACCACTCAATTCCACAACCACACCATAAATACTCAATACCACAACCACACCACAACCACTCAATACCAAAACCACACCATAACTACTCAAAACCACAACCACACCACAACTACTCAAAACCACAACCACTCAATACCACAACCACACCATAACTACTCAATACCACAACCACACCATAACTACTCAATACCACAACTACAACATAACTACTCAATACCACAACTACACCACAACTCCACCATAACTACTCAATACCACAACCACACCACAACTACTCAATACCACAACTACAACATAACTACTCAATACCACAACTACACCACAACTCCACCATAACTACTCAATACCACAACCACACCATAACTACTCAATACCACAACCACACCACAACCACTCAATGACACAACTACACCACAATTCCCCGATAACACAACATCACAACTTCTCAATGCCACACCACAACTACTCAATACCACAACCACACTATAACTACTCAATACCACAACCACACCACAACTACTCAATACCACACCACAACTACTCAATACCACAACCACTCAATACCACAACTACACCATAACTACTCAATACCACAACCACACCATAACTACTCAATACCAAAACCACACCACAACTACTCCATACCACAACTACTCAATAACACAACTACACCACAGCTACTCAATACCACAACCACACCACAACTACTCAATACCACAACCACACCACAACTACTCAATACCACAACCACACCACAACTACTCAATACCACAACGACCCAATACCACACCCACTTAATACCACAACCACACCATAACTACTCAATACCACAACTACACCATGACTACTCAATACCACAACCACACCATAACTACTCAATATCACAACCACACCATAACTACTCAATACCACAACCACACCATAACTACTCAATACCACAACTACTCCACAACTACAACATAACTACTCAATACCACAACCATACCATAACTACACAGTACCACAACCACACCACAACTACAACATAACCACTCAATATCACAACCACACCATAACTACTCAATACCACAAATACTCAATACCACAACCACAACACAACCAGACGACAACTACTCAATACCACAACCACACCACAACCACGCCACAACCACTCAATACCACAAACACACCATAACTACTCAATACCACAACCACACCATAACTACTCAATACCAAAACCACACCACAACTACTCCATACCACAACTACTCAATACCACAACTACTCCACAACTACAACATAACTACTCAATACCACAACCACACCATAACTACACAGTACCACAGCCACACCACAACTACAACATAACCACTCAATATCACAACCACACCATAACTACTCAATACCACAACTACTCAATACCACAACCACAACACAACCAGACGACAACTACTCAATACCACAACCACACCACAACCACGCCACAACCACTCAATACCACAACCACACCATAACTACTCAATACCACAACCACAACACAACCAGACGACAACTACTCAATACCACAACCACACCACAACCACGCCACAACCACTCAATACCACAACCACACGATAACTACTCAATACCACAACTACACCACAACTACTCAATACCACAACCACACCACAACTACTCAACACCACAACCACACCATAACTACGCAATAACACAACCACACCATAACTTCTCAATACCACAACCACAACTACAACATAACTACTGAATAATACACTACAACTACACCACAACTACACCATAACTACTCAATTCCACAACCACACCACAACTACTCAATTCCACAACCACAACTACTCAATACCACAACCACACCACAACTACACCACAACCACTCAATACCACAACCACAACTACTCAAAACCACAACCACACCATAACTACTCAATACCACAACCACACCACAACTACACCACAAACACTCACTACCACACCATAACTGCACCATCACCAAAATAAGCACAATCAAAAGAATCCAACACACCACACCCACAATTATAACTACACTAGACTAGTTATGCTCCAGCCACAACACAACCACAAGAGCTTTGCATACAGAATTCAACAAACGTCCCCGAAACCAACCAAAATATTTTCTTCTGCCTGCTTGTCCCTGCAGGAGAGCCCTTTATTGTTTTTTAGGTAGAATCATTTCTGCAGTGTGTAGAGCACAGAGTTGAACTATTTTCCTCTCCCCTTCCCTCCCCTTCCAGTACATCAGAGTGTCCTATGACTCTAAGCCAGACAATCTGCTCCAACTGATGGTGAAAGACTGGCAGCTGGAACTCCCCAACCTGCTCATCTCCATCCACGGAGGGCTGCAGAACTTTGACCTGCAGCCCAAACTCAAACAAGTGTTAGGGAAGGGACTCATCAAGGCTGCAGTCACCACCGGAGCATGGATCTTCACTGGTGGAGTCAGCACTGGTGGGTACCTGCTATAGCATGATTAACTACATTACCCATAATGCTCTGTATAAGCTATCCTGACCCTTAACAATGGAGACTCACTTTATAGTTCAGAACAGGAATACCATTGAGAGAATGAGGCCCAGATTCAATTCAACACAGATTCAACATGATTAACAACCTGAGCAAAGTGATAGATTTAGGCCACATCCCATATATTTACAGAAATCAAGTTCGCTGTAAACTCTGAAGTCGGCACAAACAGAAATCACCTTTTAAAGTAATTTACCGTGCACAGGTCTCTTGAATCCTGGCCTGCTGCTTAAATATCACTCACATCAAATCTTCCCATGGTGATAAACATGCTATTAATTCAGCCATGTCGAATGGGAAACATGGATTACACATGTCAGAGGTCAGATAGTACTAAAGATTGAACACACAATCTGTATATTAATCTACTGTAGTGTAGGTCAGGTTTTGTATTTATTTTCTTTATTTCACCTTTATTTAACCAGGTAGGCTAGTTGAGAACAAGTTCTCATTTACAACTGCAAACTGGCCAAGATAAAGCATAGCAATTTGACACATACAACAACAGAGTTACACATGGAATAAACAAAACAAAGGAGCAAGATAAATAAATAAATACAGTATGAGGTATTTAGATAGATGGGCTCTTTACAGATGGGCTATGTACAGGTGCAGTGATCTGTGAGCTGCTCTGACAGCTGGTGCTTAAAGCTAGTGAGGGAGATATGAGTCTCCAGTTTCAGTGATTTTTGCCGTTCGTCCAGTCATTGGCAGCAGAGAACTGGAAGGGAAGACGACCAAAGGAGGAGTTGGCTTTGGGGGTACATCAGTGAGATATACCTGCTGGAGCGCGTGCTACGAGTGGGAGCTGCTATGGTGACCAGGGTGCTGAGATAAGGCGGGGCTTTACCTAGCAGAGACTTGTAGATGACCTGGAGCCAGTGGGTTTGGAGAATAATATGAAGCGAGGGCCAACCAACGAGAGCGTAGAGGTCGCAATGGTGGGTAGTGTATGGGGCTTTGGTAACAAAACGGATGGCACTGTGATAGACTACAACCAGTTTGCTGAGTAGAGTGTTGGAGGCAATTTTCTAGATGACTTCACCGAAGTAGAGGATCGGTAGGATAGTCAGTTTTACGAGGGTATGTTTGGCAGCATGAGTGAAGGATGCTTTGTTACGATATATGAAGCCAATTCTAGGTTTAATTTTGGATTGGAGATGATTAAAGTGAGTCGGGAAGGAGAGTTTACAGTCTAACCAGACACCTAGGTATTTGTAGTTGTGTTTTCTACGTCAGAGCCGTCCAGAGTAGTGATGCTGGATGGGCGGGCAGGTGCGGGCAGCGATCGGTTGAATAGCATGCATTTAGTTTTACTTGCATTGAAGAGCAGTTGGAGGCCACGGAAGGAGAGTTGTATGGCATTGAAGCTCGTCTGGAGGTTAGTTAAAACCTCTTTGGGCTGCAATCCTGTTAACGGGATGATATGACAACAGCCAGTGAAATTGCAGGGCGCCAAATTCAAAACAACAGAAATCTCATAATTAAAATTCCTCAAACAAACATGTATCTTATACCGTTGTAAAGGTAGTCTTGTTGTTATTCCCACCACAGTGTCCGATTTCAAATATGCTTTTCAGCGAAAGCACCACAAACGATTATGTTAGGTCACCACCAAACTACAATAAAAAGAGCCATTTTCCCAGCTAAAGAGAGGAGTCACAAAAAGCACAAAAAGCACAAATAGAGATCAAATTAATCACTGACATTTGATGATCTTGATCAGATGACACTCATAGGACTTCATGTTACACAATACATAAAGTTCATACTTATATCAACAAATCTGAGTTTACATTGCCGCGTTACATTCACTAGTTCCAAAAACAGCCAGTGATTTTGCATAGCCACATCGATTCAACAGATAGTCATCATAAATGTAGATGATAATACAAGTTCTACACATGGAATTATAGATATACCTGTCCTTAATGCATCCGCTGTGTCAGATTTCAAAAAATCTTTAATGAAATTAGCCACAATGTTGTAGTCAACATAACCACATAAACCATAAAGTACTAAATATTCCCTTACCTGGGATCTTCATCAGAATGCACTCCAAGGAATCCCAGGTCCACAATAAATTCTTGATTTCTTCGATAATGTCCGTTATTTATGTCCAATTAGCTACTTTTGTTAGCGCGTTTGGTACATCTATCCAAACGCTGGTGCTAGTCGATCAATTTTTCGGAAAAAATCTTCAAAAGGTTATATTACAGGTCGAAGAAACATTTCAAACTAAGTACAGAATCAATCATTATGATGTTTTTATCATAAATCTTCAATAATGTTCCAGCCGGAGAATTCCTTTGTGTCTTGAGGAGGAACGGAACGCAAGTGGATATCATGTGGAATGCGCGTGACCAGGAAATGGCTGACTGCCAGACACATGGCTCATTCTGCTCTTATTCAGTCCCACAACACAGTAGAAGCCTCATTCAAATAGACTGGTGTATAGACAGTTGACATCTAGTGGAAGCCCTAGGAAGTGAATCTTCATTCATATCGCAATGGGATTTCAATTGGGAATGGTTTGAAAATATACCAACCTCAGATTTCTCACTTCCTGTTTGGATTTCTTCTCAGGTTTTTGTTATACTCACAGACATCATTCAAGCAGTTTCAGAAACGCAGTGTGTTCTTTCCAATAGTAATAATAATATGCATATATTAGCAACTGAGACTGAGGAGCAGGCTGTTTACTCTGGGCACCTCTGGGCACCTTTCATCCAAGCTACTCAATAGTGCCCCTGCAGCCATTTAACACAGTGTCCAAAGAAGGGACAGATGTACACAGAATGGTGTCGTCTGCGTAGAGGTGGATTAGAGAATCACCAGCAGCAAGAGCGACATCATTGATGTATACAGAGGTTACATACATCTACTGTAGTATAGTGTAGGTCATGGTACAGTATGTGTATGTGTGTTCAGATAATTACTCTGCATGGTTCATTTGAGACAGTAGCACAGTTACATATGTCACCTATCCAAGAACCTCAAAGTGTGAATAAGATCATGGCCAGAGCCATGTGTTTGTAGTATAGTTGAGGTTTCTGATGATCTCTCTAAAGCAGCCTTTCTGGGCCACGACAAGTCAGATTACATTTATAATTATGTATTAATTGCTGGAATTGATTTTGGCCAAGTGCAACTGCTCTCTGTGTTCAGTGCGCTCTGTGTTCAGTGCCCTCTGTGTTCAGTGCTCTCTGTGTTCAGTGCGCTCTGTGTTGAGTGCTCTCTGTGATCAGTGTGCTCTGTGTTCAGTGCGCATTGTGTTCAGTGCGCTCTGTGTTCAGTGCGCACTGTGTTCAGTGCGCTCTGTGTTCAGTGCTCTCTCTGTTCAGTGCTCTCTGTGGTCAGTGCTCTCTGTGTTCAGTGCTATCTGTGTTCAGTGCTATTTGTTTTCAGTGTGCTCTGTGTTCAGTGCTCTCGGTGTTCAGTGCGCTCTGTGTTCAGTGCGCACGGTGTTCAGTGCTCTCTGTGTTCAGTGCTCTCTGTGTTCAGTGCTCTCTGTGTTCAGTGCTATTTGTTTTCAGTGCGCTCTGTGTTCAGTGCTCTCTGTGTTCAGTGCGCTCTGTGTTCAGTGATCTCTGTTCAGCTGCGCTATTGGGTGGAAGATGCAAATGTGCTTCACGTTTTGCAGGATATTTTTTTCTGCAGTTTTCTTGAAGATCACTCCACGACCCACACTCTGCAGGGCTGTTTTTCAGCAGCAGATCACTCCACGACCCACAGTCTGCAGGGCTGTTTTTCAGCAGCAGATCACTCCACGACCCACACTCTGCAGGGCTGTTTTTCAGCAGCAGATCACTCCATGACCCACACTCTGCAGGGCTGTTTTTCAGCAGCAGATCACTCCACGACCAACACTCTGCAGGGCTGTTTTTTAGCAGCAGATCACTCCACGACCAACACTCTGCAGGGCTGCTGTTTAGCAGCAGATCACTCCACGACCTACACTCTGCTGGGCTACTGTTCAACAGCAGATCACTCCATGACCAACACTCTGCAGGGCTGTTTTTCAGCAGCAGATCACTCCACGACCCACACTCTGCAGGGCTGTTTTTCAGCAGCAGATCACTCCACGACCCACACTCTGCAAGGCTGTTTTTCAGCAGCAGATCACTCCACGACCAACACTCTTCAGGGCTGTTTTTCAGCAGCAGATCACTCCACGACCCACACTCTGCAGGGCTGTTTTTCAGCAGCAGATCACTCCACGACCAACACTCTGCAGGGCTGTTTTTTAGCAGCAGATCACTCCACGACCCACACTCTGCAGGGCTGTTTTTCAGCAGCAGATCACTCCACGACCCACACTCTGCAGGGCTGTTTTTCAGCAGCAGATCACTCCACGACCAACACTCTTCAGGGCTGTTTTTCAGCAGCAGATCACTCCACGACCCACACTCTGCAGGGCTGTTTTTCAGCAGCAGATCACTCCACGACCCACACTCTGCAGGGCTGTTTTTCAGCAGCAGATCACTCCATGACCAACACTCTGCAGGGCTGTTTTTCAGCAGCAGATCACTCCATGACCAACACTCTGCAGGGCTGTTTTTCAGCAGCAGATCACTCCACGACCAACACTCTGCAGGGCTGTTTTTCAGCAGCAGATCACTCCACGACCCACACTCTGCAGGGCTGTTTTTCAGCAGCAGATCACTCCACGACCCACACTCTGCAGGGCTGTTTTTCAGCAGCAGATCACTCCACGACCCACACTCTGCAGGGCTGTTTTTCAGCAGCAGATCACTCCACGACCAACACTCTTCAGGGCTGTTTTTCAGCAGCAGATCACTCCACGACCCACACTCTGCAGGGCTGTTTTTCAGCAGCAGATCACTCCACGACCAACACTCTGCAGGGCTGTTTTTTAGCAGCAGATCACTCCACGACCCACACTCTGCAGGGCTGTTTTTCAGCAGCAGATCACTCCACGACCCACACTCTGCAGGGCTGTTTTTCAGCAGCAGATCACTCCACGACCAACACTCTTCAGGGCTGTTTTTCAGCAGCAGATCACTCCACGACCCACACTCTGCAGGGCTGTTTTTCAGCAGCAGATCACTCCACGACCCACACTCTGCAGGGCTGTTTTTCAGCAGCAGATCACTCCACGACCCACACTCTGCAGGGCTGTTTTTCAGCAGCAGATCACTCCACGACCCACACTCTGCAGGGCTGTTTTTCAGCAGCAGATCACTCCATGACCAACACTCTGCAGGGCTGTTTTTCAGCAGCAGATCACTCCACGACCCACACTCTGCAGGGCTGTTTTTCAGCAGCAGATCACTCCACGACCCACACTCTGCAGGGCTGTTTTTCAGCAGCAGATCACTCCACGACCCACACTCTGCAGGGCTGTTTTTCAGCAGCAGATCACTCCACGACCCACACTCTGCAGGGCTGTTTTTCAGCAGCAGATCACTCCATGACCCACACTCTGCAGGGCTGTTTTTCAGCAGCAGATCACTCCACGACCCACACTCTGCAGGGCTGTTTTTCAGCAGCAGATCACTCCATGACCAACACTCTGCAGGGCTGTTTTTCAGCAGCAGATCACTCCACGACCCACACTCTGCAGGGCTGTTTTTCAGCAGCAGATCACTCCACGACCCACACTCTGCAGGGCTGTTTTTCAGCAGCAGATCACTCCACGACCCACACTCTGCAGGGCTGTTTTTCAGCAGCAGATCACTCCACGACCCACACTCTGCAGGGCTGTTTTTCAGCAGCAGATCACTCCACGACCCACACTCTGCAGGGCTGTTTTTCAGCAGCAGATCACTCCACGACCAACACTCTGCAGGGCTGTTTTTCAGCAGCAGATCACTCCACGACCCACACTCTGCAGGGCTGTTTTTCAGCAGCAGATCACTCCACGACCCACACTCTGCAGGGCTGTTTTTCAGCAGCAGATCACTCCACGACCCACACTCTGCAGGGCTGTTTTTCAGCAGCAGATCACTCCACGACCCACACTCTGCAGGGCTGTTTTTCAGCAGCAGATCACTCCACGACCCACACTCTGCAGGGCTGTTTTTCAGCAGCAGATCACTCCACGACCCACACTCTGCAGGGCTGTTTTTCAGCAGCAGATCACTCCACGACCCACACTCTGCAGGGCTGTTTTTCAGCAGCAGATCACTCCACGACCCACACTCTGCAGGGCTGTTTTTCAGCAGCAGATCACTCCATGACCAACACTCTGCAGGGCTGTTTTTCAGCAGCAGATCACTCCACGACCCACACTCTGCAGGGCTGTTTTTCAGCAGCAGATCACTCCACGACCCACACTCTGCAGGGCTGTTTTTCAGCAGCAGATCACTCCACGACCCACACTCTGCAGGGCTGTTTTTCAGCAGCAGATCACTCCACGACCCACACTCTGCAGGGCTGTTTTTCAGCAGCAGATCACTCCACGACCCACACTCTGCAGGGCTGTTTTTCAGCAGCAGATCACTCCACGACCCACACTCTGCAGGGCTGTTTTTCAGCAGCAGATCACTCCATGACCAACACTCTGCAGGGCTGTTTTTCAGCAGCAGATCACTCCACGACCCACACTCTGCAGGGCTGTTTTTCAGCAGCAGATCACTCCACGACCCACACTCTGCAGGGCTGTTTTTCAGCAGCAGATCACTCCACGACCCACACTCTGCAGGGCTGTTTTTCAGCAGCAGATCACTCCACGACCCACACTCTGCAGGGCTGTTTTTCAGCAGCAGATCACTCCACGACCCACACTCTGCAGGGCTGTTTTTCAGCAGCAGATCACTCCATGACCAACACTCTGCAGGGCTGTTTTTCAGCAGCAGATCACTCCACGACCAACACTCTGCAGGGCTGTTTTTCATCAGCAGATCACTCCACGACCCACACTCTGCAGGGCTGTTTTTCAGCAGCAGATCACTCCACGACCCACACTCTGCAGGGCTGTTTTTCAGCAGCAGATCACTCCATGACCAACACTCTGCAGGGCTGCTGTTCAGCAGCAGATCACTCCACGACCCACACTCTGCAGGGCTGTTTTTCAGCAGCAGATCACTCCATGACCAACACTCTGCAGGGCTGTTTTTCAGCAGCAGATCACTCCATGACCCACACTCTGCAGGGCTGTTTTTCAGCAGCAGATCACTCCACGACCCACAATCTGCAGGGCTGTTTTTCAGCAGCAGATCACTCCATGACCCACACTCTGCAGGGCTGTTTTTCAGCAGCAGATCACTCCACGACCCACAATCTGCAGGGCTGTTTTTCAGCAGCAGATCACTCCACGACCCACACTCTGCAGGGCTGTTTTTCAGCAGCAGATCACTCCACGACCCACACTCTGCAGGGCTGTTTTTCAGCAGCAGATCACTCCACGACCCACACTCTGCAGGGCTGTTTTTCAGCAGCAGATCACTCCACGACCCACACTCTGCAGGGCTGTTTTTCAGCAGCAGATCACTCCATGACCAACACTCTGCAGGGCTGTTTTTCAGCAGCAGATCACTCCACGACCCACACTCTGTAGGGCTGTTTTTCAGCAGCAGAACACTTCACGACCCACACTCTGCAGGGCTGTTTTTCAGCAGCAGATCACTCCATGACCAACACTCTGCAGGGCTGTTTTTCAGCAGCAGATCACTCCATGACTAACACTCTGCAGGGCTGTTTTTCAGCAGCAGATCACTCCATGACCAACACTCTGCAGGGCTGTTTTTCAGCAGCAGATCTCTCCATGACCAACACTCTGCAGGGTTGCTGTTCAGCAGCAGATCACTCCACAACCCACACTCTGCAGGGCTGTTTTTCAGCAGCAGATCTCTCCATGACCAACACTCTGCAGGGTTGCTGTTCAGCAGCAGATCACTCCACAACCCACACTCTGCAGGGCTGTTTTTCAGCAGCAGATCACTCCATGACCTTCACTCTGCAGGGCTGTTTTTCAGCAGCAGATCACTCCACGACCCACACTCTGCAGGGCTGTTTTTCAGCAGCAGATCACTCCATGACCAACACTCTGCAGGGCTGTTTTTCAGCAACAGATCACTCCATGACCTTCACTCTGCAGGGCTGTTTTTCAGCAGCAGATCTCTCCACGACCCACACTCTGCAGGGCTGTTTTTCAGCAGCAGATCACTCCATGACCAACACTCTGCAGGGCTGCTGTTCAGCAGCAGATCACTCCATGACCCACACTCTGCAGGGCTGCTGTTCAGCAGCAGATCTCTCCATGACCAACACTCTGCAGGGCTGTTTTTCAGCAGCAGATCTCTCCACGACCCACACTCTGCAGGGCTGTTTTTCAGCAGCAGATCACTCCATGACCAACACTCTGCAGGGCTGCTGTTCAGCAGCAGATCACTCCATGACCCACACTCTGCAGGGCTGCTGTTCAGCAGCAGATCTCTCCATGACCAACACTCTGCAGGGCTGTTTTTCAGCAGCAGATCTCTCCACGACCCACACTCTGCAGGGCTGTTTTTCAGCAGCAGATCACTCCATGACCAACACTCTGCAGGGCTGCTGTTCAGCAGCAGATCACTCCATGACCCACACTCTGCAGGGCTGTTTTTCAGCAGCAGATCACTCCACGACCCACACTCTGCAGGGCTGTTTTTCAGCAGCAGATCACTCCATGACCAACACTCTGCAGGGCTGTTTTTCAGCAGCAGATCACTCCACGACCCACACTCTGCAGGGCTGTTTTTCAGCAGCAGATCACTCCACGACCCACACTCTGCAGGGCTGCTGTTCAGCAGCATATCACTCCACGACCCACACTCTGCAGGGCTGCTGTTCAGCAGCAGATCACTCCACGACCCACACTCTGCAGGGCTACTGTTTAGCAGCAGATATCTCCACGACCCACGCTCTGCATTGCTGCTGTTTAGCAGCAGATCACTCCACGACCCACACTCTGCAGGGCTGTTTTTCAGCAGCAGATCACTCCACGACCCACACTCTGCAGGGCTGTTTTTCAGCAGCAGATCACTCCACGACCCACACTCTGCAGGGCTGTTTTTCAGCAGCAGATCACTCCACGACCCACACTCTGCAGGGCTGTTTTTCAGCAGCAGATCACTCCATGACCCACACTCTGCAGGGCTGTTTTTCAGCAGCAGATCACTCCATGACCTTCACTCTGCAGGGCTGTTTTTCAGCAGCAGATCACTCCATGACCAACACTCTGCAGGGCTGTTTTTCAGCAGCAGATCACTCCATGACCCACACTCTGCAGGGCTGCTGTTTAGCAGCAGATCACTCCACGACCAACACTCTGCAGGGCTGTTTTTCAGCAGCAGATCACTCCACGACCAACACTCTGCAGGGCTGTTTTTCAGCAGCAGATCACTCCATGACCAACACTCTGCAGGGCTGTTTTTCAGCAGCAGATCACTCCACGACCCACACTCTGCAGGGCTGCTGTTCAGCAGCATATCACTCCACGACCCACAATCTGCAGGGCTGCTGTTCAGCAGCATATCACTCCACGACCCACACTCTGCAGGGCTGCTGTTCAGCAGCAGATCACTCCACGACCCACACTCTGCAGGGCTACTGTTTAGCAGCAGATATCTCCACGACCCACGCTCTGCATTGCTGCTGTTTAGCAGCAGATCACTCCACGACCCACACTCTGCAGGGCTGCTGTTCAGCAGCAGATCACTCCACGACCCACACTCTGCAGGGCTGCTGTTCAGCAGCAGATCACTCCACGACCCACACTCTGCAGAGCTGCTGTTTAGCAGCAGATCACTCCACGACCCACACTCTGCAGAGCTGCTGTTTAGCAGCAGATCACTCCACGACCTACACTCTGCAGGGCTACTGTTCAACAGCAGATCACTCCATGACCCACAATCTGCAGGGCTGCTGTTTAGAAGCAGATCAATCCACGACCCACACGCTGCAGGACTGCTGTTCAGCAGCAGATCACTCCACGACCCACACTGTGCAGGGCTGCTGTTTAGCAGCAGATCACTCCACGACCTACACTCTGCTGGGCTACTGTTCAACAGCAGATCACTCCATGACCTACACTCTGCAGGGCTGTTGTTTAGCAGCAGATCACTCCATGACCCACACTCTGCAGGGCTGCTGTTTAGCAGCAGATCACTCCACAACCCACACTCTGCAGGGCTGCTGTTCAGCAGCAGATCAATCCACGACCCACACTCTGCAGGACTGCTGTTCAGCAGCAGATCACTCCACGACCCACACTGTGCAGGGCTGCTGTTTAGCAGCAGATCACTCCACGACCTACACTCTGCTGGGCTACTGTTCAACAGCAGATCACTCCATGACCTACACTCTGCAGGGCTGTTGTTTAGCAGCAGATCACTCCATGACCCACACTCTGCAGGGCTGCTGTTTAGCAGCAGATCACTCCACAACCCACACTCTGCAGGGCTGCTGTTCAGCAGCAGATCACTCCACGACCCACACTCTGCAGGGCTGCTGTTCAGCAGCAGATCACTCCACGACCCACACGCTGCAGGGCTGATGTTCAGCAGCAGATCACTCCACGACCCACACTCTGCAGAGCTGCTGTTTAGCAGCAGATCACTCCATGACCAACACTCTGCAGGGCTGCTGTTCAGCAGCAGATCACTCCACGACCCACACTCTGCAGGGCTACTGTTTAGCAGCAGATCACTCCACGATCCACACTCTGCATTGCTGCTGTTTAGCAGCAGATCACTCCACGACCCACACTCTGCAGGGCTGCTGTTCAGCAGCAGATCACTCCACGGCCCACACTCTGCAGGGCTGTTTTTCAGCAGCAGATCACTCCACGACCCACACGCTGCAGGGCTGATGTTCAGCAGCAGATCACTCCACGACCCACACTCTGCAGAGCTGCTGTTTAGCAGCAGATCACTCCATGACCAACACTCTGCAGGGCTACTGTTTAGCAGCAGATCACTCCACGACCCACACGCTGCAGGGCTACTGTTCAACAGCAGATCACTCCATGACCTACACTCTGCAGGGCTGCTGTTCAGCAGCAGATCACTCCATGACTAACACTCTGCAGGACTACTGTTTAGCAGCAGATCACTCCACGACCCACACTCTGCAGGGCTGCTGTTCAGCAGCAGATCACTCCACGACCCACACTCTGCAGGGCTGCTGTTCAGCAGCAGATCACTCCACGACCCACACTCTGCAGGGCTGCTGTTTAGCAGCAGATCACTCCACGACTTACACTCTGCAGGGCTACTGTTCAACAGCAGATCACTCCATGACCCACAATCTGCAGGGCTGCTGTTTAGAAGCAGATCAATCCACGACCCACACTCTGCAGGGCTGCTGTTCAGCAGCAGATCACTCCACGACCCACACTCTGCAGGGCTGCTGTTCAGCAGCAGATCACTCCACGACCCACACTCTGCAGGGCTGCTGTTTAGCAGCAGATCACTCCACGACCTACACTCTGCTGGGCTACTGTTCAACAGCAGATCACTCCATGACCAACACTCTGCAGGGCTGTTGTTTAGCAGCAGATCACTCCACGACCTACACTCTGCAGGGCTGTTGTTTAGCAGCAGATCACTCCACGACCCACACTCTGCAGGGCTGCTGTTTAGCAGCAGATCACTCCACGACCCACACTCTGCAGGGCTGTTGTTTAGCAGCAGATCACTCCACGACCTACACTCTGCAGGGCTGTTGTTTAGCAGCAGATCACTCCACGACCCACACTCTGCAGGGCTGCTGTTTAGCAGCAGATCACTCCACAACCCACACGCTGCAGGGCTGATGTTCAGCAGCAGATCACTCCACGACCCACACTCTGCAGAGCTGCTGTTTAGCAGCAGATCACTCCATGACCCACACTCTGCAGGGCTGCTGTTTAGCAGCAGATCACTCCACGACCCACACTCTGCAGGGCTACTGTTCAACAGCAGATCACTCCACGACCTACACTCTGCAGGGCTGCTGTTTAGCCTCAGATCACTCCACGACCTACACTCTGCAGGGCTACTGTTCAACAGCAGATCACTCCATGACCTACACTCTGCAGGGCTGCTGTTCAGCAGCAGATCACTCCACGACCCACACTCTGCAGGGCTGCTGTTCAGCAGCAGATCACTCCACGACCCACACTCTGCAGGGCTGCTGTTTAGCAGCAGATCACTCCACGACCTACACTCTGCAGGGCTACTGTTCAACAGCAGATCACTCCATGACCCACACTCTGCAGGGCTGCTGTTCAGCAGCAGATCACATCACGACCCACACTCTGCAGGGCTGCTTTTTAGCAGCAGATCACTCCACGACCTACACTCTGCTGGGCTACTGTTCAACAGCAGATCACTCCATGACCTTCACTCTGCAGGGCTGTTGTTTAGCAGCAGATCACTCCACGACCCACACTCTGCAGGGCTGCTGTTTAGCAGCAGATCACTCCACGACTTACACTCTGCAGGGCTACTGTTCAACAGCAGATCACTCCATGACCCACAATCTGCAGGGCTGCTGTTTAGAAGCAGATCAATCCACGACCCACACTCTGCAGGGCTGCTGTTCAGCAGCAGATCACTCCACGACCCACACTCTGCAGGGCTGCTGTTCAGCAGCAGATCACTCCACGACCCACACTCTGCAGGGCTGCTGTTTAGCAGCAGATCACTCCACGACCCACACTCTGCAGGGCTGCTGTTTAGCAGCAGATCACTCCACAACCCACACTCTGCAGGGCTGCTGTTCAGCAGCAGATCACTCCACGACCCACACTCTGCAGGGCTACTGTTTAGCAGCAGATCACTCCACGATCCACACTCTGCATTGCTGCTGTTTAGCAGCAGATCACTCCACGACCCACACTCTGCAGGGCTGCTGTTCAGCAGCAGATCACTCCACGGCCCACACTCTGCAGGGCTGTTTTTCAGCAGCAGATCACTCCACGACCCACACGCTGCAGGGCTGATGTTCAGCAGCAGATCACTCCACGACCCACACTCTGCAGAGCTGCTGTTTAGCAGCAGATCACTCCATGACCCACACTCTGCAGGGCTGCTGTTTAGCAGCAGATCACTCCACGACCCACACTCTGCAGGGCTGCTGTTCAGCAGCAGATCACTCCACGACCTACACTCTGCAGGGCTGCTGTTCAGCAGCAGATCACTCCACGACCCACACTCTGCAGGGCTGCTGTTCAGCAGCAGATCACTCCACGACCCACACTCTGCAGGGCTGCTGTTTAGCAGCAGATCACTCCACGACCTACACTCTGCAGGGCTACTGTTCAACAGCAGATCACTCCATGACCCACAATCTGCAGGGCTGCTGTTTAGAAGCAGATCAATCCATGACCCACACTCTGCAGGGCTGCTGTTCAGCAGCAGATCACATCACGACCCACACTCTGCAGGGCTGCTTTTTAGCAGCAGATCACTCCACGACCTACACTCTGCTGGGCTACTGTTCAACAGCAGATCACTCCATGACCTACACTCTGCAGGGCTGTTGTTTAGCAGCAGATCACTCCACGACCCACACTCTGCAGGGCTGCTGTTTAGCAGCAGATCACTCCGCGACCCACACTCTGCAGGGCTGCTGTTTAGCAGCAGATCACTCCACGGCCCACACTCTGCAGGGCTGTTTTTCAGCAGCAGATCACTCCACGACCCACACTCTGCAAGGCTGTTGTTTAGCAGCAGATCACTCCACGACCCACACTCTGCAAGGCTGCTGATCAGCAGCAGATCACTCCACGACCAAAATTCTGCAGGGCTGTTGTTTAGAAGAAGATCACTCCACGACCCACACTCTGCAGGGTTGCTGTTTAGCAGCAGATCACTCCACGACCCACACTCTGCAAGGCTGTTGTTTAGCAGCAGATCACTCCACGACCCACACTCTGCAGGGCTGCTGTTTAGACGCAGATCACTCCACGACCAAAATTCTGCAGGGCTGTTGTTTAGCAGCAGATCACTCCACGACCCACACTCTGCAGGGCTGCTGTTTAGCAGCAGATCACTCCACGACCAACACTCTGCAGGGCTGCTGTTTAGCAGCAGATCACTCCACGACCAACACTCTGCAGGGCTGCTGTTCAGCAGCAGATCACTCCACGACCCACACTCTGCAGGGCTGCTGTTTAGCAGCAAATCACTCCACGACTCACACTCTGCTAGGCTGTTGTTTAGCAGCAGATTACTCAACGACCAACACTCTGCAGGGCTGCTGTTCAGCAGCAGATCACTCCACGACATACACTCTGCAGGGCTGCTGTTTAGCAGCAGATCAATCCACGACCCACACTCTGCAGGGCTGCTGTTTAGAAGCAGATCAATCCACGACCCACACTCTGCAGGGCTGCTGTTTAGCAGCAGATCACTCCACGACCTACACTCTGCAGGGCTGTTGTTTAGCAGCAGATCACTCCGCGACCCACACTCTGCAGGGCTGCTGTTCAGCAGCAGATCACTCCACGACCCACACTCTGCAGGGCTGCTGTTTAGCAGCAGATCACTCCACGACCCACACTCTGCAGGGCTGCTGTTCAGCAGCAGATCACTCCACGACCCACACTCTGCAGGGCTACTGTTTAGCAGCAGATCACTCCACGACCAACACTCTGCAGGGCTGCTGTTTAGCAGCAGATCACTCCACGACCAACACTCTGCAGGGCTGCTGTTTAGCAGCAGATCACTCCACGACCCACACTTTGCAGGGCTGCTGTTCAGCAGCAGATCACTTCACGACCCACACTCTGCAGGGCTGTTGTTTCGCAGCAGATCACTCCACAACCCACACTCTGCAGGGCTGCTGTTCAGCAGCAGATCACTCCATGACCCACACACTGCAGGGCTGCTGTTCAGCAGCAGATCACTCCACGACCCACACGCTGCAGGGCTGCTGATCAGCAGCAGATCACTCCACGACCCACACTCTGCAGGGCTGCTGTTTAGCAGCAGATTACTCCACGACCCACACTCTGCAGGGCTGCTGTTTAGCAGCAGATCACTCCACGACCAAAATTCTGCAGGGCTGTTGTTTAGCAGCAGATCACTCCACGACCCACACTCTGCAGGGTTGTTGTTTAGCAGCAGATCACTCCACGACCCACACTCTGCAGGGCTGCTGTTTAGCAGCAGATCACTCCACGACCAACACTCTGCAGGGCTGCTGTTCAGCAGCAGATCACTCCACGACCCACACTCTGCAGGGCTGTTTTTCAGCAGCAGATCACTCCACGACCAACACTCTGCAGGGCTGCTGTTCAGCAGCAGATCACTCCACTACCCACACTCTGCAGGGCTGTTGTTTAGCAGCAGATCACTCCACGACCCACACTCTGCAGGGCTGCTGTTTAGCAGCAGATCACTCCACGACCCACACTCTGCAGGGCTGTTGTTCAGCAGCAGATCACTCCACGACCCACACGCTGCAAGGCTGCTGATCAGCAGCAGATCACTCCACGACCCACACTCTGCAGGGCTGCTGTTTAGCAGCAGATCACTCCACGACCCACACTCTGCAGGGCTGTTGTTTAGCAGCAGATCACTCCACGACCCACAGTCTGCATGGCTGCTGTTTAGCAGCAGATCACTCCACGACCCACACTCTGCAGGGCTGTTGTTCAGCAGCAGATCACTCCACGACCCACACGCTGCAAGGCTGCTGATCAGCAGCAGATCACTCCACGACCCACACTCTGCAGGGCTGCTGTTTAGCAGCAGATCACTCCACGACCCACACTCTGCAGGGCTGTTGTTTAGCAGCAGATCACTCCACGACCCACACTCTGCAGGGCTGCTGTTTAGCAGCAGATCACTCCACGACCCACACTCTGCAGGGCTGTTGTTCAGCAGCAGATCACTCCACGACCCACACGCTGCAAGGCTGCTGATCAGCAGCAGATCACTCCACGACCCACACTCTGCAGGGCTGCTGTTTAGCAGCAGATCACTCCATGACCCACACACTGCAGGGCTGCTGTTCAGCAGCAGATCACTCCACGACCCACACGCTGCAAGGCTGCTGATCAGCAGCAGATCACTCCACGACCCACACTCTGCAGGGCTGCTGTTTAGCAGCAGATCACTCCACGACCCACACTCTGCAGGGCTGTTGTTTAGCAGCAGATCACTCCACGACCCACAGTCTGCATGGCTGCTGTTCAGCAGCAGATCACTCCTCGACCAACACTCTGCAGGGCTGTTGTTTAGCAGCAGATTTCTCCACAACATACACTCTGCATTGCTGCTGTTCAGCAGCAGCATTGATGCTGTCAGCTCCTGGCTTGTAATTCCCACTTGCCATCACTCACAGCTGTCATCGAATGGACTCAAGCTCGCCATAAGTTCTGACTGAGATCAATTGTGATGAAACGCAAATACAGCGATGAGTTTCTCTTTCTTGGTTTAATACTATCTTTGAGAAATAACGAGAAGCGCCCAGAATGTGTTTTGTGCAGGGAAATGCTTTGTAATGAGTCTCGCAAAACAAACAAATTAAAACAACACATTCTGACCAAACATGGACCGGATGACGGTAAACCCAGGGAGTTCTTTCAGAACAGGGCAGAAAGACACAGGAAACAGTGCTTGGACAGTGGAAAAGTAAGTCAGCTCGCAAGGCATATTTGTCGATGTAAGTTTCTCTTTCAAACAATCCACTTGTACACAGCTAATAGCTAGCTAGCTAACGTCAGCCAAAGCATGCTATCCAGCTACTGATAGTGCAACCCGAAGTAACAGTACAGATGATTGAACAAAAACTGTTGCTATTAAAATACAAGCTATCATTTTTATCCAATTTGTAAGTCGCTCTGGATAAGAGCGTCTGCCAAATAACTTAAATGTAAATGTATTCTGAACTGAAATACATTGATTGACGCAAGATGCTTTTTGAGGAAAATAAAACACACAGTTCTGGGTTGCTAATCGGCAGCAGGAAGCGGTCTTCTGCCTGGCTGAGAAATCAATAGATGTTCTGATCCAGTTTGGCACCACATACATTGCATTCAGAAAGTATTCAGACCCCTTGACTTTTTACAGATTTTGTTAGGTTACAGCCTAAAATCGATTAAATACTTTTTATCCCTCAACAATCAACTTAACACCCAATAATAACAAAGCAAAAACAGGTTTTTAGAAATGTTTGCTAATTTATAAAAAATACAAAATCTGAAATATCACATTTACATAAGTATTCAGACCCTTTACTCAGTACTTTGTTGAAGCACCTTTGTCAAAGATTACAGCCTCGTGTCTTCTTGGGTACGACACTGCAAGTTTGGCACACCTGTATTTGTGGAATATCTCCCACTCTTCTCTGAGGATCTTCTCAAGCTCTGTCAGGTTGGATGGGGAGCCTTGCTGAACAGCCTTTTTCAGGTCTCTCCAGAGATGTTGATCGGGTTCAAGTCCGGGCGCTGACTGGGCCACTCAAGAACATAGAGAGACTTATCCTGAAGTGATTCCTCCGTTGTATTGGCTGTGTGCTTAGGGTTGTTGTCCTGTTGTAAAGTGAACCTTCAACCCAGTCTGAGGTCCTGAGCGCTCTGGAGCAGGTTTTCATCAAGGATCTCTCTGAACGTTGCTCCATTCATATGTGCCTTGATCCTGACTAGTCTCCCAGTCCCTGCCCCTGAAAACATCCCCACAGCATGATGCTGCCACCACCATGCTTCACCATAGGGATGGTGTCAGGTTTACTCCAGACATGACGTTTGGCATTCAGGACAAAGAGTTCAATCTTGGTTTCATCAGGCCAGACAATCTTGTTTCTCATGGTCTTAGAGTCTTTAGGTGCCTTTTGGCAAACTCAAAGCAGGCTGTCATGTGCCTTTTACTGAGCAGTTTCTTCCGTCTGGCCACTCTACCATAAAGGCCTGATTGGTGGAGTGCTGCAGAGATGGTTGTCCTTCTGGAAAGTTCTCCCATCTCTAGAGAGGAACTGTAGAGCTCTGTCAGAGTGACCATCAGGTTCTTGGTCACCTCCCTCACCAAGGCCTTTCTACACCGATTTCTCAGTTTTGGTTAATCCTTGTTCATCCTTCTGTTTCATTCTTCTGGTTCCTCATTCTGGTTATATCCCCTGGTTCTTCATCATTCTTCTTCTTATGGCCTATAGGTGTGATCCGTCAGGTGAGGGATGCCCTGAAGGACCATTCCTCTCGTCCATTGTCTCATAATATAAGTTACCTAGCTTCCTTCTGGTTCATCCATCTTGTTCCGTCCCCTGGTTTGTCTTTCTGGTTCATCCATCTAGTTCCTAATTATGGTTAATCCTTCCGGTTCATCCATCTGGTTCCACCACCTGGTTCATCCTTCTGGTTCCTCATTCTGGTTCCATCCCAGGTTTCAACATTCTGGTTCATCCTTCTGGTTCCTCATCCTGGTTCCATCCCAGGTTTCAACATTCTGGTTCATCCTTCTGGTTCATTCTTCTGGTTCCTCATTCTGGTTCCATACCCTGGTGCATCCTCCTGGTTCCTCCCTTTGGATCATCCTTCTGCTTCCTCATTCGGGTTCATCCTTCTGCTTCCTCATTTGGGTTCATCCTTCTGCTTCCTCATTTGGGTTCATCCTTCTGCTTCCTCATTTGGGTTCATCCTTCTGCTTCCTCATTTGGGTTCATCCTTCTGCTTCCTCATTTGGGTTCATCCTTCTGCTTCCTCATTCGGGTTCATCCTTCTGCTTCCTCATTTGAGTTCATCCTTCTGCTTCCTCATTTGGGTTCATCCTTCTGCTTCCTCATTTGGGTTCATCCTTCTGCTTCCTCATTTGGGTTCATCCTTCTGCTTCCTCATTTGGGTTCATCCTTCTGCTTCCTCATTTGGGTTCATCCTTCTGCTTCCTCATTCGGGTTCATCCTTCTGCTTCCTCATTTGGGTTCATCCTTCTGCTTCCTCATTTGGGTTCATCCTTCTGCTTCCTCATTTGGGTTCATCCTTCTGCTTCCTCATTTGGGTTCATCCTTCTGCTTCCTCATTTGGGTTCATCCTTCTGCTTCCTCATTTGGGTTCATCCTTCTGCTTCCTCATTTGGGTTCATCCTTCTGCTTCCTCATTCGGGTTCATCCTTCTGCTTCCACATTTGGGTTCATCCTTCTGCTTCCTCATTTGGGTTCATCCTTCTGCTTCCTCATTTGGGTTCATCCTTCTGCTTCCTCATTTGGGTTCATCCTTCTGCTTCCTCATTCGGGTTCATCCTTCTGCTTCCTCATTCGGGTTCATCCTTCTGCTTCCTCATTCGGGTTCATCCTTCTGCTTCCTCATTCAGGTTCATCATTATGCTTCCTCATTTGGGTTCATCCTTCTGCTTCCTCATTTGGGTTCATCCTTCTGCTTCCTCATTTGGGTTCATCATTCTGCTTCCTCATTTGGGTTCATCATTCTGCTTCCTCATTTGGGTTCATCCTTCTGCTTCCTCATTTGGGTTCATCATTCTGCTTCCTCATTCGGGTTCATCCTTCTGCTTCCTCATTCGGGTTCATCCTTCTGCTTCCTCATTCAGGTTCATCCTTCTGCTTCCTCATTCAGGTTCATCATTCTGCTTCCTCATTTGGGTTCATCATTCTGCTTCCTCATTCTGGTTCATCCTTCTGGTTATGTCCCCTGGTTCTTAATTGTTCTTCTTCTTCTGTCCTATAGGTGTGATTCGTCACGTGGGGGATGCCCTGAAGGACCACTCCTCTAAGTCCAGAGGGAAGGTATGTGCCATCGGTATCGCTCCCTGGGGCATCATAGAGAACAAGGAGGACCTCATCGGTAGAGATGTAAGTGTTACAAGCCAGTTGCTCAGTCCCCCTCTTAGCACCACAATCAGCCATGAATCATTCACACCTGTGACCATTCACTCCATTACTCCAAGCACCAGTTATCTGTTGTAAAGCATACCCAGGCCTATATCACAAGAGAAAGTGTTTTCCAGTGTGCTGTTTTTTGGTATGTGTTCCTCAGTCAGTGATATTGTATTTCTTCTTCCTTCTCACCAGGTAACACGGCCGTACCAGACCATGTCCAACCCGCTGTCCAAGCTGTCTGTCCTGAACAACAGCCACTCCCACTTCATCCTGGCCGACAACGGCACCACAGGGAAGTACGGAGCGGAGGTGAAGCTACGCCGCCAGCTGGAAAAACACATCTCACTGCAGAAGATCAACACACGTAAGTCAACCATACAGAAATCAGCCTACGAATCAAATTAGATTGATTGAGTCCACTAATGATAAAATCAAATGTTATTTGTCACATGCACCAAATACAACATGAAATACAACAGGTGTAGATCTTACCATGAAATGCTTACTTACAAGCCCTTAACCAACAATGCAGTTCAAGAACTAGAGATAAGACAATTATTTACTAAATAAACTAAAGTAAAACATTAAATGAAAGTTACGCAAAAACTAAATAAACTAAAGTAAAAAACTAAATAAACTAAAGTAAAACATTAAATGAAAGTTACACAATGAAATAATAATACTGAGAGTATATACAGGGGGTACCGATTCTGAGTCAATGTGCTGGGGTACAGCTCAGTCAAGGTCATTTGGAGTAACATGGAGGATGAGCATTGCCTTGTTTTCTTACAGCTTGTTGAGTCTTAATGTCAGCATCGGTTTGTGGTGTAAAATAAACGGCTATGAAATATATACATGGAAACTCTCTTGGTAGATAGTGTGGTCTACAGTTACTCATGAGGTACTCTACCTCAGGTGATTAATACCTGGAGATCTCTTTAGTATTGGACATCACGCACCAGCTATTACTGACAAATAGACACACACCCCCACCCCTCGTCTACCAGATGTAACTGTTCTGTCCTGCCTATGCATGGAAAACCAAGCCAACTGTATATTATCTGTTTCGTCATTTAGCCAAGAAAAAAATCTTTGTCCAGTTCGAGGTGAGTAATCACTCTTGTGATATCCAGAAGCTCTTTTCGGTCATAAGAGACAATTGCTACATCATTATGTACAAAATAAGTTTAAAAAAATGTGAAAAAACACACAAAATAGTACAGTTGGTTAGGAGCCGGTAGAACAGCAGCCCTCCCCTCCGCCGCCAGTCTTCCCCAATGCGGAGTCCTGGAGCGTGTTATTATCTGTGACCTGTGGGTTTCCCTTTGTCATCCTATGCCTGGAGATTGTGATAAGGCAGGGACAGCAAAGGGATGCTCAGCTTTCACCTCTGACTTCAACCCCCCCAACACTGATGGTCTGGCCAAACCTCAAAGAGATGATCAATGAACCATTCTCTGACCAAGATGGCAATCCTGTAGTTATGTTGCCGGGATGCCAATATCCATTCTTGTGTTGTATGAATTACATTTTTGAAAGACATTTTATTTTTGTATCAAATCGCCAGTTGGTAAACCATCCCCTATGCGAATAATTGGCATATTAATAAACATTATAATATTTCACTGTGATAATTCTATTGTATTTAATTTTGTGTGTGTTACTGTGTGTTGCAGGCCTGGGCCAGGGGGTCCCGTTGGTGTGTCTGATAGTAGAGGGAGGTCCTAATGTCATCTCCATCACCCTAGAGAGTCTGAAGGAGGAACCTCCCGTCCCCGTGGTGGTCTGTGATGGCAGCGGGAGGGCATCGGACATCATGTCCTTCGCTCACAAATACTGCGAGGAGGGAGGGTGAGGATAGACCTGTCTATCTACTGCTTCTAGTCTTTCTTCTTCACTCAATTCTTAATTTCTTCTTCTTGTTCTCATTCTTCTTCATCCTGTACTACTACTAAATCACTCCCTCCTTCTAAAGTCTGATAACTGACGACGTGAGGGACCAGCTGCTGGTGACCATACAGAAGACCTTCAACTATAGTAAAAGCCAATCACAGCAGATCCTGCTCATGGTCATGGAGTGCATGAAGAAGAAGGAGCTGGTGAGTAGAGGAATAACTCAAATAGGATCTACTTTTTAGCTAATTAAATTCAATGACATAAAATACATGTATATAACTAATTACATTGGATTACATAAAAAATATACATCATTGAACTCAATGTATTTAAAATATTTACTTTAAAGGCCCAGTTGCTGTCAAAAACGTGGTTTATCTTTTTTATTTCACCTTTATTTAACCAGGTAGGCTAGTTAAGAACAAGTTCTCATTTACAACTGCGACCTGGCCAAGATAAAGCAAAGCAGTTCGACACATACAGCAACACAGAGTTACACATGGAGTAAAACAAACATATAGTAAATTATACAGTAGAAAAATCTCAACATGTGCAAAGGAGGTAGGATAAGAGAGGTAAGGCAATAAATAGGCCATGCTGGCGAAGTAATTACAATATAGCAATTGAACACTGGGATGGTAGGGTGTGCAGAAGATGAATGTGCAAGTAGAGATACTGGGGGGCAAAGGAGCAAGTTAAATAAATAAATACAGTATGGGGATGAGGTAGATTGGATGGGCTATTTACAGATTAGATATATACAGGTGCAGTGATCTGTGAGCTGCTCTGACAGCTGGGGCTTAAAGCTAGTGAGGGAGATGGGAATCTCCAGCTTCAGAGATTTTCGCAGTTCGTTCCAGTCATTGACAGCAGAGAACTGGAAGGAGAGGCGTCCAAAGGAAGAATTGGCTTTGGGGGTGACCGGTGAAATTTACCTGCTGGAGTGCGTGCTACGAGTGGGTGCTGCTATGGTACCTTTGTTTGATATATATATTTCCACACTATAAGGTTGGAATAATACTGTGAAATTGTGAAAATTATGATAAAGAAATGTCAGCATGTTTTGGTGGGATGTGGTTTTGGCATAACTGGTGACATCACCAGGTGATAAATGAGTTAATAGACAAATGAAAAAGAAAGTTCCAAATGTCTTTATGTAGTTTTCAGATTACCCCATCCTCACTCAGACCACTTGCAGACAGTCCTAGCCAAATTTTTGCTTGAGAAATTGCTCTTTGCTAAGAAGATATTTTTGTTTATTTTTGGCAATTTTAATTGATAACAATTACAGAAAGGTTCTTAATTGCTACCCAGAAATGATTTGAAATTGAGATAAAATGGGTGCGTTGGACCTATTGTACTGTTGAAAAATGTGTTCATCCATTCATTCCCTCATCTGTGGACTTCCTCCATTGGTTTTATGAATAAACATGTTCCCTACAACTCTCCCATATCTGTCTGTTGAAGTAAAAGGTTGGTCATTATGGCACGTGTTTTTTATCATGTAATCAGGCCTGTGTGTATCACTCATACAGCTCTACCTCCCAGCCCTGAGTGATTCATATCTCATCACCACCAGTAATGTAAGGATTTATCTCCCAGTCCTGAGTGATTCATATCTCATCACCACCAGTAATGTAAGGATTTATCTCCCAGTCCTGAGTGATTCATATCTCATCACCACCAGTAATGTAGAGCTTCCTAGAGTGTAAAGGTTCTAATCTACACTGTAGATATTTTTAATTCCATGTATTTGTATTTATTAGGGATCACTATTAGTCAATTCCAAGGCAGCATCTACTCTTCCTAGGGTTCAAACACATTAAGGCACTTACATTACATATAAAACATCATTACACCACTACAATATTACATGTATAATACCACCATACAACAATTATTTTACGAGGCAAGTCAGTTAAGAACAAATGTTTAATTTCAATGACAGCCTAACACTGATCAGGGGCAGAACAACAGATGTGTACCTTGTCAGCTCAGGGATTTGAACTTGCAACCTTTCGGTTACCAGTCCAACACTCTAACCACTAGGCTACCCTGCAATGTGCAGTACCAGTCAAATGTTTGGACATTCAAGACCTACTCATTCAAGACTTTTTACTATTTTTACTTTTTACTATTTTTACTATTTTCTACATTGTAAAATAATAGTGAAGACATACAAACTATGGTAAAACACATACGGAATTATGTAGGAACCAAAAAAGTGTTAAACAAATTAAAATGTTATATTTTAGAATCTTCAAAGTAGCCACCCTTTGCCTTGATGACAGCTTTGCACACACATCTGTCATTCTGCCCCTGAACAGGCAGTTAACCCACTGTTCCTAGGCCATCATCGTAAATAATAATTTCTTCTTAACTGACTTGCCTAGTTAAATAAAGGTAAAATAAATAAAAGAAGGTATTTTTTTAAATCTGTTTCTACTGCTTGCATCAGTTACCTGATGTGGAATAGAGTTCCATGTGGTCATGGCTCTATGTAGTACTGTGGGCCTCCCATAGTCTGTTCTGGTGATTGTGAACAGACCTCTGGAAGCATGTCTTGTGGGGTATGCATGGGTGTCTGAGCTGTGTGCTAGTAGTTCAAACAGACACCTCGCTGCATTCAGCATGTCAACACTTCTTACAAAAACAAGTAGTGATGAAGTCAGTCTCTCCTCCACTTTGAGACGTGATAGATTAAATGCATATTATTAATTTTAGCACTCTGTGTACATCCAAGGGCCAGCCTTGCTGCCCTGTTCTGAGCCAACTACAAATTTCCTAAGGCCCTTTTTGTGGCACCTGACCACACAACTGAACAGTAGTCCAGGTGCAACAAAACTAGGGCCTGTAGGACCTGCCTTATTAATAGTGCTGTTAAGAAGAGAGAGCAGCGCTTTATTATGGACAGACTTCTCCCCACCTTACCTACTGTTGTATCAATATGTTTTGACCATCCAGAGTTACTCCAAGCAATTTAGTCACCTCCGCTTGCTCCATTTCCACATTATTCAATACAATGTTTAGTTGAGGTTTAGGGTTTAGTGAATGATTTGTCCCAAATACAATGCAGTTGTAGAAATATTTAGGACAAACTTCTTATTTAACCTTTATTTAACTAGACAAGTCTTAAGAAAAAAATCTCATTTACAATGACAGCCCAGGAACAGTGTGTTAACTGCCTTGTTCAGCGGCAGAATGACAGATTTTTATCTTGTCAGTTTGGGGTTCAATCTAGCAACCTTTCAGTTACTATCACTGTCATCTGAAAATGAGAACGTGTTCTCAGTCAACTTACCTGGTAAAATAACGGATAAATTAAAAAAAATTAAAAATAGTCCAACACTCTAACCACTAGGTTACCTGCCACCCCTATTCCTTGCCAACCACTCTGAAACTAACTGCAGCTGTTAAGTGTTGCAGTAATTTCACTCACTGTAGTAGCTGACGTGTATAGTGTTGAGTCATCTGCATACCATTAGTAAAGATTGAAAAAGGGAAAGGACCTAGACAGCTGCCCTGGGGAATTCTTGATGTAATCAGTATAAAGTACTGACAATCCATTAGCCTAAGTGTCTTCACAGTCAGCAGAGTACTGATCAATCAGTATGGAGCAGTCTCATAGGCTGATAGCTCAACTGCAAGCAGCCTGAAAGGTTGATAAGTCAGCAATGGACAGCCTGATAGGGCAGTGCAGCAGCACCATTTATGCACCTGCAGCAGATCCTCAGTGGTACTACGTGATGTGTTTAGTGGTTTAAAACTCAGGGAAGATAATCCATCTGAGACTCACTCCTCCCTTCATACATCTGGACTGGACAGATCAGAGCACAGGACCACCTGGTGTGCCAACAGCCAGGCCTCAGCCCATCCATCCACAGTAGCAAAAACCTGGACAGCCCTGCTCTGAGCAGTCCTGACCTACAGTATATTACATACTGAGCCAGACAGATAGAAAAGAGGATCCATCTCCCTAATCCACCCAGAGGTTCCTCAGCTCATGCTAATATACCCAAGCCTATCCCGGTCCATCCCCAGAGTGCAGAGCTGTCTCACAAAGACAGTGATGTGATATCACTATCACCAATGTCTGTATCCTTGGAGTAATATACCTCAATTCCCTTGACCGACACAGCAGACTTTCCAGCCCTCTCATATCAGACTTATTTAAGCTGACCATGTTAAGACCAACAGTCCCTGCTATGATTTTTTTAACTGACATTTAAAGGCAATTATCCCACACCTATTATTTTTTATTATTTTTATCCCCGGATTCCCACCGCAAACGGAACATTCTCATCTGGATCTTCACAACTAGCTAACTAGCTAACCGCAACCCCGGATGATTACTCCTGGCTAGCGTTTCCATCCACTTAGCTTGAAGCTTGCCCGGCCAGAGCTCCTGTGCTACCACCGAAGCATACTCCTGGGCTACAATATCAGGACCCACGACCGGTCTATCGATGTCACCGCATGAAGAGGCATAAACAAACTCAACCCCTTGCTATCTGCTTGCTTGCTAATTCGGCCTGCTAACTGCTAGCTTGCTCAGCCCCTGTCTGCTAACTGCTAGCTTGTTTAGCCCCGGCCTACTAACTGTTAGCTTGTTAGCACAGGCCTGCTAACTGTCTGAATCGCTGCGTCGCCAGCCAGCCCAACCACACACTGGACCCATATTTACTGTCAATCTCTTTTCGATTTTTAATTTGATTATACCTCCCGGTTACCTTCCTCACCCAATGTGATACGGAATCTGCTGTTATTTTTAATTTTTAAAACACATTCAAGAACCTCCAGAGCTAACCAGCTAACTAGCTACAAGCTATTTAGCCATAGTTAGCCACTGCTAGTGGCTTTACCTTCTGCACAGCCAGCCTGTTTTTATTTACCTGGATAATACTCGCCAGTCCAGCATCCCTGCCCCATCCACCGCTGCCTCCTGGACACTGATCACTTGGCTACATAGCTGATGCTGGACTGTCCATTAATCGCGGTACTCCATTCTGCTTGTTTATGTTTTATCTGTCGGCCCCAGCCGCACTCAGGCTCTGTGTGTAGTTAATCCGACCCTCCCTGCCTAGTCAACGCCATTTTACCTGCTGTTGTTGTGCTAGCTGATTAGCTGTTGTTGTCTCACCTGCTGTTTTAGCTAGCTCTCCCAATTCAACACCTGTGATTACTGTATGCCTCGCTGTATGTCTCTCTCAAATGTCAATATGCCTTGTATACTGTTGTTCAGGTTAGTTATCATTGTTTTAGTTTACAATGGAGCCCCTAGTTCCACTCTTCATACCCCTGATACCCCCTTTGTCCCACCTCCCACACATGCGGTGACCTCACTCATTACAACCAGCATGTCCAGAGATACAACCTCTCTCATCACCACCCAGTGCCTGGGCTTACCTCCGCTGTACCCGCACCCCACCATACCCCTGTCTGCGCATTATGCCCTGAATATATTCTACCATGCCCAGAAATCTGCTCCTTTTATTCTTTGTCCCCAACGCTCTAGGCGACCAGTTTTGATAGCCTTTAGCCGCACACTCATACTACTCCTTCTCTGTTCCGCGGGTGATGTGGAGGTAAACCCAGGCCCTGCATGTCCCCAGGCACCCTCATTTGTTGACTTCTGTTTCATGCATGTCAACATCAGAAGCCTCCTCCCTAAGTTTGTTTTACTCACTGCTTTAGCACACTCTGCTAACCCTGATGTCCTTGCCGTGTCTGAATCCTGGCTCAGGAAGGCCACCAAAAATTCGGAGATTTCGATACCCAACTATAACATTTTCCATCAAGATAGAACTGCCAAAGGGGGAGGAGTTGCAGTCTACTGCAGAGATAGCCTGCAAAGTAATGTCATACTTTCCAGGTCCATATCCAAACAGTTCAAACTACTAATCTTAAAAATGACTCTCTCCAGAAATAAGTCTCTCACTGTTGCCGCCTGCTACCGACCCCCCTCAGCTCCCAGCTGTGCCCTGGACACCATTTGTGAATTGATCGCCCCCCATCTAGCTTCAGAGTTTGTTCTGTTAGGTGACCTAAACTGGAATATGCTTAACACCCCGGCAGTCTTACAATCTAAGCTAGATGCCCTCAATCTCACACAAATCATCAAGGAACCCACCAGGTACAACCCTAACTCTGTAAACAAGGGCACCCTCATAGACGTCATCCTGACCAACTGGCCCTCCAAATACACCTCCGCTGTCTTCAACCAGGATCTCAGCGATCACTGCCTCATTGCCTGTATCCGCTACGGAGCCGCGGTCAAACGACCACCCCTCATCACTGTCAAACGCTCCCTAAAACACTTCTATGAGCAGGCCTTTCTAATCGACCTGGCCCGGGTATCCTGGAAGGACATTGACCTCATCCCGTCAGTTGAGGATGCCTGGTCATTCTTTAAGAGTAACTTCCTCACCATTTTAGATAAGCATGCTCCGTTCAAAAAATGCAGAACTAAGAACAGATATAGCCCTTGGTTCACTCCAGACCTGACTGCCCTCGACCAGCACAAAAACATCCTGTGGCGGACTGCAATAGCATCGAATAGTCCCCGCGATATGCAACTGTTCAGGGAAGTCAGGAACCAATACACGCAGTCAGTCAGGAAAGCTAAGGCCAGCTTCTTCAGGCAGAAATTTGCATCCTGTAGCTCCAAATCCAAAAAGTTCTGGGACACTGTGAAGTCCATGGAGAACAAGAGCACCTCCTCCCAGCTGCCCACTGCACTGAGGCTAGGTGACACGGTCACCACCGATAAATCTATGATTATCGAAAACTTCAAAAAGCATTTCTCAACGGCTGGCCATGCGTTCTGCCTGGCTACTCCAACCTCGGCCAACAGCTCCGCCCCCCCTCCCGCAGCTACTCGCCCAAGCCTCTCCAGTTCTCCTTTACCCAAATCCAGATAGCAGATGTTCTGAAAGAGCTGCAAAACCTGGACCCGTACAAATCAGCTGGGCTTGACAATCTGGACCCTCTATTTCTGAAACTATCCGCCGCCATTGTCGCAACCCCTATTACCAGCCTGTTCAACCTCTCTTTCATATCGTCTGAGATCCCCAAGGATTGGAAAGCTGCCGCAGTCACCCCCCTCTTCAAAGGGGGAGACACCCTGGACCCAAACTGTTACAGACCTATATCCATCCTGCTCTGCCTATCTAAGGTCTTCGAAAGCCAAGTCAACAAACAGGTCACTGATCATCTCGAATCACACCGTACCTTCTCCGCTGTGCAATCTGGTTTCCGAGCCGGTCACGGGTGCACCTCAGCCACGCTCAAGGTACTAAATGATATCATAACGGCCATCGATAAAAGACAGTACTGTGCAGCCGTCTTCATCGACCTTGCCAAGGCTTTCGACTCTGTCAATCACCATATTCTTATCGGCAGACTCAGTAGCATTGGTTTTTCTGATGACTGCCTTGCCTGGTTCACCAACTACTTTGCAGACAGAGTGCAGTGTGTCAAATCGGAGGGCATGCTGTCCAGTCCTCTGGCAGTCTCTATGGGGGGTGCCACAGGGTTCAATTCTTGGGCCAATGATGTTGCTCTTGCTGCAGGCGATTCCCTGATCCACCTCTACGCAGACGACACCATTCTATAGTCTTCCGGCCCGTCCTTGGACACTGTTCTATCTAACCTCCAAACAAGCTTCAATGCCATACAACACTCCTTCCGTGGCCTCCAACTGCTCTTAAACGCTAGTAAAACCAAATGCATGCTGTTCAACCGTTCGCTGCCTGCACCCGCACGCCTGACTAGTATCACCACCCTGGATGGTTCCGACCTTGAATATGTGGACATCTATAAGTACCTGGTGTCTGGTTAGACTGTAAACTCTCCTTCCAGACTCATATCAAACATCTCCAATCGAAAATCAAATCTAGATTCGGCTTTCTATTCCGCAACAAAGCCTCCTTCACTCACGCCGCCAAACTTACCCTAGTAAAACTGACTATCCTACCGATCCTCGACTTCGGCGACGTCATCTACAAAATAGCTTCCAACACTCTACTCAGCAAACTGGATGCAGTTTATCACAGTGCCATCCGTTTTGTCACTAAAGCACCTTATACCACCCACCACTGTGACTTGTATGCTCTAGTCGGCTGGCCCTCGCTCCATATTCGTGGCCAGACCCACTGGTTCCAAGTCATCTACAAGTCCATGCTAGGTAAAGCTCCGCCTTATCTCAGTTCACTGGTCACGATGGCAACACCCACCCGTAGCACACGCTCCAGCAGGTGTATCTCACTGATCATCCCTACAGCCAACACCTCATTTGGCCGCCTTTCGTTCCAGTTCTCTGCTGCCTGTGACTAGAACGAATTGCAAAAATCGCTGAAGTTGGAGACTTTTATCTCCCTCACTAACTTCAAACATCTGCTATCTGAGCAGCTAACCAATCGCTGCAGCTGTACATAGTCTTATCGGTAAATAGCCCACCCAATTTTACCTACCTCATCCCCATACTGTTTTTATTTATTTACTTTTCTGCTCTTTTGCACACCAATATCTCTACCTGTACATGACCATCTGATCATTTATCACTCCAGTGTTAATCTGCAAAATTGTAATTATTTGCCTACCTCCTCATGCCTTTTGCACACAATGTATATAGACTCTTTTTTTCTACTGTGTTATTGACTTGTTAATTGTTTACTCCATGTGTAACTCTGTGTTGTCTGTTCACACTGCTATGCTTTATCTTGGCCAGGTCGCAGTTGCAAATGAGAACTTGTTCTCAACTAGCCTACCTGGTTAAATAAAGGTGAAATAAAAAAATAAAAAAATAAAAAATAGCAGAGAATTCACAGTAAACGTTGCATATGTCGGCTTAATCTTAAATGATCTTTACATTCAATTGTGAAGTCTGTAACACTTCAGGGAAACAAAATTAATAGAGCCCTTAGTCTCCATATAAGTAAATATCATGAAGAAAAATGTATATAATATTCACTCATTTATTTAATCAATCACATTATCAGGTATTCACATACAGTATCTGACCTGGATGTTGTTTTTTGACCTGAACCTTAAACTGAGAGCCTGAGCACTTGAGGTATTGCCAACCTGAGATAGAGTACTTCATGACAAGATGTAGACCACACCATCTATCAAGAGAGTTTTCATCAATATTTTTTGTACCAGTCTATCTACCACCACTTACCGACGCTGGCACTAAGACCGCAGTCAACGAGCTGTATAAGGCCATTTGCAAACCCAAAAATGCTCATCCAGAAGCCGCGCTCCTAGTGGCCAGGGACTTTAATGCAAGCAAAATGAAATACGTTTTACCTCATTTCTACCAGCATGGCACATGTGCAAACTGAGGACCACGTTTACTCCACACACAGACGCATACAAATCTCTCCCCCGCCCTCCATATGGCACATCTGACCATAATTATATCCTCTTGATTCCTGCTTACAAGCAAAAACTAAAGCAGGAAGTACCAGTGACTTGCTCAATATGGAAGTGGTCAGATAACGCGGACGCTACGCTATAGGACTGTCTTGCTAGCACAGAATGGAATATGTTCCGGTATTCATCTAATGGCATTGAGGAGTATACCACCTCAGTCACCGGCTTCATCAATGAGTACAGCGATGACATACCCACAGTGACCGCGCGTACATATCCCAACCAGAAGCTATGGATTACAGGCAACGTCCGCACCAAGTTAAAGACTAGAGCTGCCTCTTTCAAGGAGTAGGACACTAATCCGGATGCTTATAAGAAATCCCGCTATGCTCTCAGACGAACCATCAAACAGGCAAAGCATCAATACAGGACTAAGATTGAATCCTACAACACCAGCTCTGACACTCGCAGGATGTGGCAGGGCTTGCAAACTATTACGGACTTGCAAGGGAAACCCAGCTCCGAGCTGCACAGTGACGCGAGCCTACCAGATGGGCTAAATGCCTTTTATGACTGCTTCGAGGTAAGCATCACTGAACCATGCATGAGAGCACCAGCTGTTCCGGATGACTGTGTGATCACACTCTCCGTAGCCGATGTGAGCAAGAGCTTTAACCCTTGTGTGGAGTTCGGGTCTGTGGGATCCATTTTAAAAGTTTACTAAAATAAAAATGATACAATTAATAATTTATTGGCCTTGGCTCATTTTCTGTGAAGAACATGTCAAATAACACTGTGCACCCCCCTACACATTTATATTACATAGATGGTGACCGGGGTAATATAAGTGTGGAAATTGAGTGATTAGGTGAAAACAAGTAAAAATGAAACAAAAAGGTTTAATGTGTGCCCTCACTCTGTCTTCCTCTCCTTCCTGGGCCTGCTGTTTCAACACAGCACCAAGAACATGCCTGTCTCCCGCTTTTCTTGCACTCTTTACACTTTGTCGTGTGTGAAACTGCACAATGCCCTGAGGAACCTGTACAATATAAATTACATTACATTATTTCAATACATTGTAAAAAAGTATGTTCTACACCAGCCAGATGCAAGTTTGGGGAGGGACAAAACAAATGAATAGCTTTGCGTGTGTGGCTCCTTACCACAATCAATCAGTAAGGCAAATATAATCTCTGCTCAGAGCACTTATAAATAATAATAACTCATCAGCAGCCTGCAGGAGGAGAAATACAGTGCCTTGCAAAAGTATTCGGCCCCCTTGAACTTTGCGACCTTTTGCCACATTTCAGGCTTCAAACATAAAGATATAAAACTGTATTTTTTTGTGAAGAATCAACAACAAGTGGGACACAATCATGAAGTGGAACGACATTTATTGGATATTTCAAACTTTTTTAACAAATCCAAAACTGAAAAATTGGGCGTGCAAAATTATTCAGCCCCCTTAAGTTAATACTTTGTAGCACCACCTTTTGCTGCGATGACAGCTCTAAGTCGCTTGGGGTATGTCTCTATCAGTTTTGCACATCGAGAGACTGAAATTTTTTCCCATTCCTCCTTGCAAAACAGCTCAAGCTCAGTGAGGTTGGATGGAGAGCATTGTTGAACAGCAGTTTTCAGTTCTTTCCACAGATCCTCGATTGGATTCAGGTCTGGACTTTGACTTGGCCATTCTAACACCTGGATATGTTTATTTTTGAACAATTCCATTGTAGATTTTGCTTTATGTTTTGGATCATTGTCTTGTTGGAAGACAAATCTCCGTCCCAGTCTCAGGTCTTTTGCAGACTCCATCAGGTTTTCTTCCAGAATGGTCCTGTATTTGGCTCCATCCATCTTCCCATCAATTTTAACCATCATTCCTGTCCCACCTGAAGAAAAGCAGGCCCAAACCATGATGCTGCCACCATCATGTTTGACAGTGGGGATGGTGTGTTCATTGTGATGAGCTGTGTTGCTTTTACGCCAAACATAACGTTTTGCATTGTTGCCAAAAAGTTCAATTTTGGTTTCATCTGACCAGAGCACCTTCTTCCACATGTTTGGTGTGTCTCCCAGGTGGCTTGTGGCAAACTTTAAACAACACTTTTTATGGATATCTTTAAGAAATGGCTTTCTTCTTGCCACTCTTCCATAAAGGCCAGATTTGTGCAATATACGACTGATTGTTGTCCTATGGACAGTCTCCCACCTCAGCTGTAGATCTCTGCAGTTCATCCAGAGTGAGCATGGGCCTCTTGGCTGCATCTCTGATCAGTCTTCTCCTTGTATGAGCTGAAAGTTTAGAGGGATGGCCAGGTCTTGGTAGATTTGCAGTGGTCTGATACTCCTTCCATTTCAACATTATTGCTTGCACAGTGCTCCTTGGGATGTTTAAAGGGAAATATTTTTGTATCTAAATCTTGCTTTAAACTTCTTCACAACGTCACAACATATCTCGGACCTTCCTGGTGTTCCTTGTTCTTCATGATGCGCTTTTAACGGACCTCTGAGACTATCACAGTGCAGGTGCATTTATACGGAGACTTGATTACACACAGGTGGATTGTATTTATCATCATTAGTCATTTAGGTCAACATTGGATCATTCAGAGATCCTCACTGAACTTCTGGAGAGAGTTTGCTGCACTGAAAGTAAAGGGGCTGAATAATTTTGCACGCCCAGTTTTTCAGTTTTTGATTTGTTAAAAAAGTTTGAAATATCCAATAAATGTTGTTCCACTTCATGATTGTGTCCCACTTGTTGTTGATTCTTCACAAAAAAATACAGTTTTATATCTTTATGTTTGAAGCCTGAAATGTGGCAAAAGGTCGCAAAGTTCAAGGGGGCCGAATACTTTTGCAAGGCACTGTATGTATGTCAAAATATTTAGAAATTGAATGGTCTTCTTTCCCAAGGAATGAACCACACCGCATGGCTACCAATGTGAAAAGAATGCAACCACGGCTGACACAGATGGCGGTTACTCATGTGCAGAACATAGTCTTCCTTTGAACTGTTCATCCCAGACACCATCCAGAAAATCATTCTGGACTGGACTCATTTGGAGGGAAGGCGTGTTTATGGAGAGAGATGGACCAAACACTTTTGCATGCATACTTCAGGGTTCTTATCATTGCTGGTGTTTCAGGTCCAATGGGGAATCCACATAATCCTTGTGGAATGCAGAAACTGGCAAAGAACCTTTGTGTAACAATGTCTTTTGAAAACCTCCACATTATTTACAGGATTATCCGCTTCGATAATCGAGACACTCGACACAGCTTGGTGGCAGAGAGACAAGCTAGCTGCAATCAGGTCAGTGCAGAGAGACAAGCCAGCTGTAATCAGGTCAGTGCAGAAAGACAAGCTAGCTGTAATCAGGTCAATGCAGAGAGACAAGCTAGCTGCAATCAGGTCAGTGCAGAGAGACAAGCTAGCTGCAATCAGATCAGTGTGGGACAAGTGGGTGGACAGCCTTCCCCTGTTTTACAACCCTGGGCCCGACGTTACTGTTGATCAGGGGTCGCTGCCCCTTCAGGCAGCACATACCTTCTAAACCCACAAAATATGGAATCAAGATCTGGGCTGCCTGTGATGCTGCTTCCTCATATGTGTGGAACTTGTAAGTGTATTCAGGGAAGCCAGATGAAGAAGCCCCTGAGAAGAACCAAGGGATGTGAGTTGTCCTGTATGTAACACATTGACTCCGAGGCCAAAACATCACATGCAATAACTTTTTTCGCACAAGCTGGGACAGGAGCTCCTCAAAAGAAAGCTGACGATGTTAGGAACAGTATGAAAAATAAGCCAGAGCTCCACCTCAGCTGTTGAATTCACAGAACAGGCCTATCAATTCCTCTAAGTTTGTGTTCAGGGCCAAAACGTCCTCATGAGGTACTCATGAGTACGCTGCATAGGGATGGGAGAATAAATGACCAGGAACATCAAACAGAAATCATAAAGGGTTACAATGCCACAAAAGGAGAGCTGGACAATTTAGACAATGTGGTGACTGCCTACAGACCCTATGCTGGCCACTTGTGATATTCTTCAACTTCTTGGACATCTCAGCGTAATATGCATTTGTCATCTGGATGGCGTTGAACCCAGATTGGAACAGAGGGGTTCCCCAGAGGAGATAATTTCATCGAGTAGCTGAGCAAGACATTGGTAAGGCCTAAAATCCAGAGGAGGAAACATATCTCAAGGACCCCAGCTTCTGCATCATGAGGAGGATTCAGGAGGAGGATGCTGGTGCCCCATCTGCCCAACCCACGAACCAACAACTCCAATACCAGAAGTAAGTGTGAGTGATGCTGTTGCATGTGTTGGTGTCTGACTCTCCTACCTTGGCCTGCTGTAACTATATATGTGAGTGATGCTGTTGCATGTGTTGGTGTCTGACTCTCCTACCTTGGCCTGCTGTAACTAAATATGTGAGTGATGCTGTTGCATGTGTTGGTGTCTGACTCTCCTACCTTGGCCTGCTGTAACTATATATGTGAGTGATGCTGTTGCATGTGTTGGTGTCTGACTCTCCTACCTTGGCCTGCTGTAACTAAATATGTGAGTGATGCTGTTGCATGTGTTGGTGTCTGACTCTCCTACCTTGGCCTGCTGTAACTAAATAAGTGAGTGATGCTGTTGCATGTGTTGGTGTCTGACTCTCCTACCTTGGCCTGCTGTAACTAAATATGTGAGTGATGCTGTTGCATGTGTTGGTGTCTGACTCTCCTACCTTGGCCTGCTGTAACTAAATATGTGAGTGAGTGAGATAAGTAAAATCAGTAAAATTCCTGAACTAAGTGTTTTCATCATTGTAGATTGCAGCCAGAAGCAAAAAGAAGTAGGGTGAAGATGTGTGTGGACCCAAGAAGGACAGGAAGACGCAGTGCACATGCATCAAGTGCAAGTAATACATTTTCAACACACAAACAGTAAAACTCTGTCCCTCATGTTGTGAGTAGACCGGCCTACATTTCTGTTCAATGGGGCTCATTTATCATTTACATAAAATACTGTATGTACAATTTGTTCAGTTCAAAGCAATAAACATCAATAATGATAACCTTGTTTCATGTATATTTGTTCAAGATATACATGATGTATTCCACCCATGTCTTGATTATAATTGATTTATATTTGCAAAAATCACATTTTATAAAAAATAATATAGTGCTTTTATTGATAAATGTGATCCAGCAGAGTTAAATATGCACTCTATATTTCTTTTAATTGATATAAGCCAACATCTTAGTATTAAGTATTTTTGTGTAAATTGTTATGGTTGTATTTTCTTTAAAACCCCAAAATGTTGTGGGTCCATCAGACCTGCGAACATTGGGTGAATAACAAAAACATGAACATCAAACAAGGGTGAAACAGGTCAACATTCACATGGCAGCGGGACCAGACGAATTACCAGGACCTGTACAAACTGGCAATTGTGTTCACTGGCATTTTCAACCTAATACCTACATATTTCCAGCAGACCACCATAGTCCCTGTGGCCAAGAACACAAAGGCAACCTGCCTAAATGACTACTGCCCCGTAGCAGTCACGTTGGTAGCCATGAAGTGCATTGAAAGGCTGGTCATGGCTCACATCAATAGCATCATCCCAGAAACACCAGACCCACTCCAAACTGTATACCACCCCAACAGATCCACAGATGACACACTCTCAATCACACTCCACACTGCCTTTCCCACCTGGACAAAAGGAAAACCTATGTGTTCATTGACTACAGCTCAGCATTCAGCACCATAGTGCCCAAAAACTCATCACTTCAAAGGGGGTGACACTAGATCCAAACTGCTACAGACCTATATCTTTCCTACCTTGTCTTTCTACGGTCTTCGAAAGCCATGTTAACAAACAGATTACCAACCATTTTGAATCCCACCATACCTTCTCCGCTATGCAATCTGGTTTCAGAGCTGGTCATGGGTGCACCTCAGCCACGTTCAAAGCCCTAAACGACATCATAACCGCCATCGTTCAGAGACATTACTGTGCAGCCATATTGATCGACCTGGCCAAGGCTTTCGACTCTGTCAATCACCACATTCTTATTGGCACACTCGACAGCCTTGGTTTCTCAAATGATTGCCTCGTCTGGTTCAACAACTACTTCTCTGATAGAGTCCAGTGTGTCAAATCGGAGGGCCTGTTGTCCAGACCTCTGGCAGTCTCTATGGGGGTGCCACAGGGTTCAAACCTCGGGCCGACTCTCTTCTCTGAATACATCAATGATGTCGCTCTTGCTGCTGGTGATTCTCTGGTACACCTCTATGCAGACGACACCATTCTGTATAACTCTGGCCCCTCATTGGACACTGTTATAACGGCGTTCTTCGTTTGTCGAAAGAGAGTCGGACCGAAATGCAGCGTGTTGGTTACTCATGTTCTTTAATGGAACAAAATGACGATACACGAAATATCTTATAAATACAAAAAACAACAAACGGAACGTGAAAAACCTATACAGCCTGTCTGGTGAAATACTAACACAGAGACAGGAATAATCACCCATGAAATACAAAGTGAAAACCAGGCTACCTAAATACGGTTCCGAATCAGAGACAACGAGAATCACCTGACTCTGATTGAGAACCGCCTCAGGCAGCCAAACCTATGCAACACACACCCCTAATCAGCCACAATCCCAATAACTAAAAAACCCACTAAGAAATACAACAAACAATAAACCCATGTCACACCCTGGCCTGACCAACTAATTAACTAAAACACAAAATATTAAGACCAAGGCGTGACAGTACCCCCCCCCCCCTAAGGTGCGGACTCCCGAACGCACCTCAAAACCATAGGGAGGGTCCGGGTGGGCGTCTGTCCATGGTGGCGGTTCCGGCTCGGGACGTGGACCCCACTCCATAAATGTCATAGTTCCTCCCCTTCGCGTCCTGGGATGATCCACCCTCGCCGCCGACCATGGCCGAATAGTCCTCATCCAGAACCCCACTGAACTGAGGAGCAGCTCGTGGCTGAGGGGCAGCTCGGGACTGAGGCAGCTCGGGACTGAGGGGCAGCTCGGGACTGAGGGGCAGCTCGGGACTGAGGGGCAGCTCGGGACTGAGGGACAGCTCGGGACTGAGGGGCAGCTCGGGACTGAGGGGCAGCCCAGTACTGAGAGGAAGCCCAGTACTGAGATGAAGCCCAGCCAGGCAGTTGAATCCGGCAGATCCTGGCTGACTGGCGGATCTGGAAGAGTCTGGTTGACTAGCAGATCTGGAAGAGTCTGGTTGACTGGCAGATCTGGAAGAGTCTGGCTGACTGGCAGATCTGGAAGAATCTGGCTGACTGGCAGATCTGGAAGAATCTGGCTGACTGGCAGATCTGGAAGAATCTGGCTGCCTGGCAGATCTGGAAGAGTCTGGCAGACTGACGGCAGATCTGGAAGAGTCTGGCTGACTGGCAGATCTGGAAGAGTCTGGCTGACTGGCAGATCTGGAAGAGTCTGGCAGACTGACGGCTCTGGCTGCTCCATGCTGACTGACGGCTCTGGCTGCTCCATGCTGACTGGCGGCTCTGGCTGCTCCATGCTGACTGGCGGCTCTGGCTGCTCCATGCAGATTGACAGCTCTGGCGGCTTCTTGCAGACTGACAGCTCTGACTGTTCCATGCAGACTAACAGCTTTGACAGCTCATTGCAGACTGACAGCTCCTTGCAGACTGGCAGCTCCTTGCAGACTGGCAGCTCCTTGCAGACTGGCAGCTCCTTGCAGACTGGCAACTCCATGCAGACTGGCAACTCCATGCAGACTGGCAACTCCATGCAGACTGGCAACTCCATGCAGATTGGCAACTCTGGCTGCTCCAAGCAGACTGACAGCTCTGGCTGTCCCATGCAGACTGGCAGCTCTAGCTGCTCCATGCAGACTGGCTGCTCTGGCTGCTCCATGCAGACTGGCAGCTCTAGCTGCTCCATGCAGACTGGCAGCTCTGGCTGCTCCATGCAGACTGGCAGCTCTAGCTGCTCCATGCAGACTGGCAGCTCTAGCTGCTCCATGCAGACTGGCAGCTCTAGCTGCTCCATGCAGACTGGCAGCTCTAGCTGCTCCATGCAGACTGGCAGCTCAGGCTGCTCCAAACAGGCAGGAGGCTCCGGCAGCGCTGTAGAGGAGGAAGGTTCTAGAAACGCTGAACAGGCGGGAGACTCCGACAGCGCAGGAGAGGGAGAAAGCACTGGCTGCGCTGAACAGGCGAGGCGCACTGAAGGCCTGGTGCGTGGTACTGGAACTGGTGGTACTGGATCGAGGACACGCACAGGAAGCATGGTGCGGGGAGCTACCATCGGAGGACTGGTGTGTGAAGGTGGCACAGGATGGACTGGACCGTGAAGGTGTACTGGAGAGCCTGAGAGCAGGACTGGCACAGGACGTGCAAGGCTAGGTAGGTACACAGGAGGCCTAGTGCGTGAGGCTGGCACATTTTTCACCAGCCGACTAACACGCACCTCAGGACTAGTATGGAGCGCTGACCCAGGTGCCATTAAATCCCCGACACGCTCCGTCGGACGAATCTTGTACCTAAAGCACCAAACTAGCAACTCCCTCATTACTCTCTCCTCCAATTTCCCCATTAACTCCTTCACAGTCTCTGCTTCACTCACCTCCAACACCGGTTCTGGTCTCCTCCTTGGCTCCTCACGATAAACAGGGAGAGTTGGCTTAGGTCTGTCTCCTGACTCAGCCACTCTCCCTCTGAGCCCCCCCCCAAGAAATTTTTGGGGCTGATTTTCGGGTTTCGCTCTGCGCCGCCGTGTCACTCTTTTCGACTCCATTCTCCTATAGCCCTCTTCGCACTGCTCCAGCGAATCCCAGGTGGGCTCCGGCACTCTCTCTGGGTCGGCCGCCCACCTGTCTATTTCTTCCCACGTCGTATACTCCAAGCCTTTGCTGTCCATAACGTCCTCCCTTCGCTGCTCCAGCTGCCTGTTAACACGCTGCTCGGTCCGTGTGTGGTGGGTGATTCTGTAACGGCGTTCTTCGTTTGTCGAAAGTGAGTCGGACCGAAATGCAGCGTGTTGGTTACTCATGTTCTTTAATGGAACAAAATGACGATACACGAAATAACTTATAAATACAAAAAACAACAAACGGAACGTGAAAAACCTATACAGCCTGTCTGGTGAAATACTAACACAGAGACAGGAATAATCACCCACGAAATACAAAGTGAAAACCAGGCTACCTAAATACGGTTCCCAATCAGAGACAACGAGAATCACCTGACTCTGATTGAGAACCGCCTCAGGCAGCCAAACCTATGCAACACACACCCCTAATCAGCCACAATCCCAATAACTAAAAAACCCACTAAGAAATACAACAAACAATAAACCCATGTCACACCCTGGCCTGACCAACTAATTAACTAAAACACAAAATATTAAGACCAAGGCGTGACAACTGTGTTAACTAACCTCCAGACGAGCTTCAATGCCATACAACTCTCCTTCCGTGGCCTCCAACTGCTCTTAAACACAAGTAAAACTAAATGCATGCTTTTCAACCGATCACTGCCCGCACCTGCTTGCCTGTCCAGCATCACTACTCTGGACAGCTCTGACTTGGAATACGTGGACTACAAATACCTAGGTGTCTGGTTAGACTGTAAACTCTCCTTCCAGAATCACATTAAGCATCTCCAATTCAAAAATAAATCTAGAATTGGCTTCCTGTATCGCAAAAAAGCATCCTTCACTCATGCTGCCAAACATATCCTCGTAAAACTGACCATCCTACCGATCCTCGACTTCAGTGATGTAATCTATAAAATTGCCTCCAACACTCTACTCAACAAACTGGATGCAGTCTATCACAGTGCCATCCGTTTTGTCACCATACACTACCCACCATTGCGAACTGTACGGTCTCGTTGGTTGGCCCTCGCTTCATACTCGTCGCCAAACCCACTGGCTCCAGGTCATCTACAAGTCTCTGCTAGGTAAAGCCCCGCCTTATCTCAGCTCACTGATCACCGTAGCAGCACCCACTCGTAGCACGCGCTCCAGCAGGTATATCTCACCGGTCACCCCCAAAGCCAATTCCTCCTTTGGTCGTCTTTCCTTTCAGTTCTCTGCTGCCAATGACTGGACCGAACTGCAAAAATCACTGAAGCTGGAGAATCATATCTCCCTCACTAGCTTTAAGCACCAGCTGTCAGAGCAAATCACAGATCACTGCACCTGTACATAGCCCATCTGTAACCAGCCCATCTATCTACCTACCTCATCCCCATACTGTATTTTTTATTTGATTTATCTTGCTCCTTTGCACCCCAGTATCTCTACTTGCACATTCATCTTCTGCACATCTACCATTCCAGTGTTTAAATGCTATATTGTAATAACTTCACCACGATGGCCTATTTATTGCCTTAACTCCCTTATCTTACCTCATTTGCACTAACTGTATATAGACGTTTTGTTTTCTTTTGTACTACTGTATTATTGACTGTGTTTTGTTTATTCCATGTGTTGTTGTATATGTCAAATTGCTATGCTTTATCTTGGCCAGGTCGCAGTTGCAAATGAGAACTTGTTCACAACTAGCCTACCTGGTGAAATAAAGGTGAAAAAATAAAATTAAAATAAGCTAAGGACCCTGGGACTAAACACCACCTCTGCAACTGGATCCTGGACTTCCTAACGGGCCGCCCCCAGGTGGTAAGGGTAGGCAACAACACATCTGCCACGTTGATCCTCAATACGGGGGCCCTTCAGGGGTGGATGCTTACTCCACTCATGTACTCCCTGTTCACCCATGACTGCATGGCCAAGGACGACCCAACACCATCATTAAGTTTGCTGACGACACAAAGGTGGTAGGCCTGATCACCGACAGCGATGAGACAGCCTATAGGGAGGAGGTCAGAGACCTGGCAGTATGGTGCCAGGACAACAACCTCTCCCTTAAAGTGAGCAAGACTAAGGAGATAATCATGGACTACAGGAAAAGGAGGGCCGAACACGCTCCCATTCACATTGATGGTGATGTAGTGAAGCTGGTTGACAGTTTCAAGTTCCTTGGTGTCCACATCACCAACAAACTATCATGGTCCAAACACACCAAGAAAGTAATGAAGAGGGCACTACAATGCCTTACAACGCACTACAACTCCCCCCCAGGAGACTGAGAAGATTTGGCAAGTGTCCCCAGATCCTCAAAAAGTTCTAGAGCTGCACCATTGAGAACATCCTGACAGGTTGAATCAGCGCCTGGTATGGCAACTGCTCGGCATCCAAACGTAAGGCTTTACTGGTAGTGTAGTGTGTACAGCCCAGTACATCACTGGGGCCAAGCGTCCTGCAATCCAGAACCTATTTAATATGCGGTCTCAGAGAAAGGCCCAAAAATGTGCCTAAAAACTCATCACCCAAGTCATAGACTTTTCTCTCTGCTACCGCAAGGCAAGCGGTACCGGAGCGTCAAATCTAGTTCCAAAAGGCTCCTGAACAGCTTCTACCCCCGAGCCACAAGACTGCTGAACAATTGATCAAATGGCCACCCCCACCTTTCTTTTTACACTGCTGCTACTTGCTGTTTATTATCAATGCATAGCCACTTTACCCCATGTACAAATGACCTCGATTAACCTGTAACCCCGCACATTCACTCGGTACCGGTACTCCCTGTATTATAACCTCATTATAGTTATTTTATTGTGTTATTTGTATTTGAAATGTTTTTACTTGATTTTTTTAAATATTTAACTCTATCAAGAACAGAATGTGGTGAATGTTTGTTATATTCCTCATCTCTTCCATAGATAACAGTGTTTCGAATGGGTTCTGAAGGACAGCAAGATATTGAAATGGCCATTCTGACTGCTTTATTAAAAGGTAACTCTTAGATTTTTTAATTTTTAGGGGTTAGATCAGCTGTAATATTGCAGATAGATTGTCGTTTCCATTAATGTAATTTTCTGCATAATTTCCAATCCCCCATATTTTTGTAAATATATATATAAATATATATATACTGTATATACAGTAGCAGTCAAAGGTGTGGACACACCTACTCATTCCAGGGTTTTTGCAGGGGTAATTACATGATTCCATATGTGTTATTTCATAGTTTGGGTGTCTTCATTATTATTCTACAATGTAGAAAACAGTAAAAATAAAGAAAAACCCTGGAATGAGTAGGTGTGTCCAAACTATGTATGTATGTATGTATGCATGTATGCATGTATGCATGTATGCATGTATGTATGTATGTATGTATGTATGTATGTATGTATGTATGCATGTATGCATGTATGCATGTATGCATGTATGCATGTATGCATGTATGTACTTTGCCAGCTTGAATACCAGCTTAGTCAATGGTTTTTCTTTATTTGTACTATTTTGTACTTTAAGACAAGTTCAGTCAATCCGAAACATTTCAAGTGCTGTCACAAAAACCATCAAGCGCTATGATGAAACTAGCTCTCATGAGGACCGCCACAGGAACGTAAGACCCAGAGTTACCTCTGCTGCAGAGGATAAGTTCATTAGAGTTACCAGCCTTAGAAATTACTGCCCAAATAAATGCTTCACAGAGGTCAAGTAACAGACACATCTTAACATCAACTGTTCAGAGGAGACTGCGTGAATCAGGCCTTCATGATCGAATTGCTGCAAAGAAACCACTACTAAAGGACACCAATAATAAGAAGAGACTTGCTTGGGCCAGAAACCTGAGCAATGGACATTAGACCAGTGGGAATTTGTCCTTTTGTCTGTTGAGTCCAAATTTGAGATTTTTGGTTCCAACCGCTGTGTCTTGGTGAGACGCAGAGTAGGTGAACGGATGATCTCCGCGTGTGTGGTTCCCACTGAGAAGCATGGAGGAGGAGGTGTGATGGTGTGGGGGTGCTTTGCTGGTGACATGGTCTGTTTGTTATTTAGAATTCAAGGCACACTTAACCAGCAAGGCTACCACAGAATTCTGCAGCGATACGCCATCCCATCTGGTTTGCGCTTAGTGGGACTATCGTTTGTTTTTCAACAGGACAATGACCCAAAACACACCTCCTGGCTGTGTAAGGGATTATTTGACCAAGGAGAGCCTGTTGAGTGCTGCACCAGATGACCCGTCCTCCACAATCACCCGACCTTAACCCAATTGAGGTGGTTTGGGATGATTTTGACTGCAGAGTGAAGGTAAAGCAGCCAACAAGTGCTCAGCATATGAGGAAACTCCATCAGGACTGTTGGAAAAGCATTCCAGGTGAAGCTGGTTGAGAGAATGCCCAGAGTGTGCAAAGCTGTCATCAAGGCAAATGGCGGCTACTTTGAAGAATCTAAAATCTTTAATGTATTTTGATTTGTTTAGCACTTTTTGATTACTACATTATTCCATATGTGTTATTTTATAGTTTTGATGTCTTCACTATTATTATACAATGCAGAAAATAGTACAAATAAAGAAAAACAATTGAATGAGTAGGTGTGTCCAAACAGTTGACTGGTACTGTGTATATACACATCTTTCAAAATATATTTTCCTTTATTATTTTCCCCTAACCCTACAACCTCTCCCCTAATTTGATTAAACTAATGGACAATAACACTTACATGAAAATGTATGTGAACCCTTTGGAATTACCTGGACTTCTGCATAAATTGGTCATAAAATTTAATCTGATCATCTAAATCACAACAATAGACAAACACAGTCTGCTAATAACACAGTCTGCTAATAACACACAATCAATTATACATTTTCATGTTTTTATTGAACACACCATGTAAACATTCACAGTGCAGGATGGAAAAAGTATGTGAACCCTTGGATTTAATAACTGGTTGACCCTCCTTTGGCAGCAATAACCTCAACCAAACATTTTCTGACAACGGTCAGGAGGAAGTTTGGACCATTCCGCTTTACAACACTGTTTCAGTTCAGCAATATTCTTAGGACGTGTGGTGTAAACCGCTCTCTTGAAGTCATGCCACAGCATCTCAATCAGGTTGAGGTCAGGAATCTGAATGGTTCACTCCAGAAGGCATATTTTCTTCTGTTGAAGCCGTTCTGTTGGTGATTTACTTCTGTGTTTTGGGATGTTGTCTTGATGCATCACCCAACTGCTGTTGAGCTTCAATTGGCAGACAGATGGTCGTACATTCTCCAGCAAAATGTCTTGATAAACTTGGGAATACATTGTTCTATTGATGATAGCAAGCTGTCCAAGCCCTGAGGCAGAAAAGCAGCTCCAAACCATGTTGCTCCGTTCACAATACATTTTTTCTACCACAAAAAGTGTTGCGTGTTCCTTCCAAACAACTCAAATTTAGTTTCATCTGTCTACAGAATGTTTTGTCAGTAGCACTGTGGAACATCCAGATGCTCTTTTGCGAACTTTAGACTGTTTTTTTGGACAGCAGTGGCTTCTTCCGTGGTTTCCTCCCATGAACACCATTCTTGTTTAGTGTTTTACGTATCGTAGACTCGTCAACAGAGATGTTCGCATATTCCAGAGATTTCTGTAAGTCTTTAGCTGACCCTCTAGGATTCTTCTCGACCTCAATGAGCATTCTGCGCTGTGCTCTTGCAGTCATCTTTGCAGGACAGCCACTTCTAGGTAGAGTAGCAACAGTGCTGAACTTTCTCCATTTATAGACAATTTGTCTTACCGAGGACTGATGAACATCAAGGCTTTTAGAATTACTTTTGTAACCCTTTATGCAAGTCAACAATTCTTATCATCTGAGACCTTTTTTGTGCGAGGCATGGTTCACAGCAGTCAATGCATATTGTCAATAGCAAACTCAAATTTTGTGAGTGTTTTTTTATAGGGCAGGGTAGCTCTAACCAACATCTCCAATCTTGTTTCAATGATTGTACTCCAGGTTAGCTGACTCCTGACTACCAATTAGCTTTTGGAGAAGTAATTTGCCTAGAGTTTCACAAAATTCTTTCAACCTACACTGAATGTTTAAATGATGTATTTGATATAGACAAGAAAAATCTATATTTTTTGTGTTATTAGTTTAAGCACACTGTGTTTGTCTGCTGTTGTGACTTAGATGAATATCAGATCTAATTTTAGGGTTCACATGCTTTTTCTTGCCACTGTATGCTTCTACTTCCAGCTTATACACATATATGCATTTTATATGCATTTTATGGACACAATCTTTTTTACAATAATTATCTTTTGTTTTTACTCCTATCCTTCCGCTACCCTTTAACCATCTATTTCTGAACATCATTGTTTAAGATTTCTATATTTTTGTAAATTTAACACTTTTCAGATGTACACTTTGAAAATGTTGTTTTTAACTCTGTGGGTGTTAACATCACTAAGGAGATGTTTTCTGTGTACTTACTTACTTTTCTGTTTTAAAACAGAATTCCATAACTGCCCTGTGAAGTCATGGCACACAGTTCTTCAGTGTATAGCAGATGTGATGTCCTGTGAGTTGCTAGGGACTGAGGCCTCTACCAATGACAGTGTCTATGTTGTGTACTCACAGGAACCAACGCCTCTGCCCCGGACCAGCTGAGTCTAGCTCTGGCCTGGAACAGAGTGGACATAGCACGCAACCAGATCTTTGTCTACGGTCACCATCTACCTGTGAGTCATTCACCAGGCTACCATGCAGTCCACTTGTAGTCCACCTATGGTTGCAAAATCCAGAAACCTCAGGTGCATAATTTAAGCATGCAATTCAGAATACTCTAAACAGCATTTCTGGAAAATAAGAATGTTGCAACCCTGGCTAAGACCACCTCATCTGTTGCTGTTCAGAGAAAACACCGTACAAACCTGCCATGAAGCATCACCTTTACATGGACAGTATCAACAGGAAGGATGTCAGACCGCACTAACTGAAATGATTTTTGATACAGACAGACACACAGGTTTAACGGCAGAGATCTAGGAACATCCTGAACAGTAGATCATAATCTGCCGTAATATGATCCCTATATGATCCAATAGGTACAGTGATCACACCAGGGTATTAAGGCTTTGGAAGGACCCTCTCTATTCCTATTAAATCACCATTTAAGGAATTGGACTCTTAACATTTCCCTTCATCTTTCTGGATAAAGAAGATTAATCCTACTAGTTGATTATGAACATGAACACAAAAACCCATCCCGTTTTAATGAAAATGTTTTTTTTGCAATGAACCACCCCTCCTCCCCCAGCCTGCCAGTGCCCTAGCTAACAGCAGTGGTACCGTAGCCACTACCACAGAGAGGCCGAAGAGTCCAGCCGCTGCCCCCAGGAACAAGGCCAAGGCCCGGGGGAAAAAGGGGAAGGGAGGGAAGGCAAAGCCTGAACCACCAGAGGAGACTGACCCTAGGAAGATAGAACTAATGCGATGGGTAAGACCTGAGTTGGCCCGGTGCTTAACATTTTAAACTGCTTGAGTACTTGGACTTCCTATGGAATATTAGCTCTGAAATACCATGAGCGCCGGCATCTAAATAGAAAGAGTAGTGGCACCAGTCATGAATGTGTCTCCCAGGTGAACTCTCTGGAGCAGGCCATGATGGATGCCTTGGTGCTGGACAGGGTGGACTTCGTCAAGCTGCTGATAGAGAACGGCGTCAACATCCACCACTTCCTCACCATTCCTCGCCTGGAGGAGCTGTACAACACGGTGAGACAGACAGACAGACAGACAGACAGACAGACAGACAGACAGACAGACAGACAGACAGACAGACAGACAGACAGACAGACAGACAGACAGACAGACAGACAGACAGACAGACAGACAGACAGACAGACAGACAGACAGACAGACAGACAGACAGACAGACAGACAGACAGACAGACAGACAGACAGACAGACAGACAGACAGACAGACAGACAGACAGACAGACAGACAGACAGACCAGACCAGACCAGACCAGACCCAGACCAGACCAGACCAGACCACGCTAATGTAGAGACTTGCCCTGAATCCCAAATCAACCCCATATCCAGTTGTAGGGTTATTCATATTGAACAACTTTCTCTTCCTAACACACAGAGACTGGGTCCTGCTAACACGTTGCATGTTGTGGTGAGGGATGTCAAGAAGGTAAGATGATCTCTCTGATTCATGGAACCTATTCTTCCTCATTCAACATTATTTGTCCTGTTACAGCTGAATTAAACTGTGGTTTGTGCTGTTACAGCCAGGTGTGTAATCAGGGATTACAGACATTTCATCTGTGAATATAATCTGTGGTGTTCCAGGGCAACCTCCCGCCAGACTACCAGATCACTCTGATTGACATTGGTCTGGTGATGGAGTACCTGATGGGTGGGGCTTACCGCTGTAACTACACCAGGAAGAACTTCAGGGCTCTTTACAACAACCTCTACGGGCTGAAGAGGGTAAGACTAGTTATCTCTATAACAACCTGTGTTGACGGAAGAGGACAAGACTAGTTAGCTCTATAACAACCTGTGTTGACGGAAGAGGACAAGACTAGTTAGCTCTATAACAACCTGTATTGATTGAAGAGGACAAGACTTGTTCACTCTGTCTCAACCTGTATTGACCGAAGAGGACAAGACTAGTTAGCGCTATAACAACCTGTATTGACCGAAGAGGACAAGACTAGTTAGCTCTATAACAACCTGTATTGACCGAAGAGGACAAGACGAGTTAGCTCTATAACAACCTGTATTGACCGAAGAGTACAAGACTAGTTAGCGCTATAACAATCTGTATTTACCGAAGAGGACAAGACTAGTTAGCTCTATAACAATCTGTATTGACCGAAGAGGACAAGACTAGTTAGCTCTATAACAACCTGTATTGACTGAAGAGGACAAGACTAGTTAGCGCTGTAACAATCTGTATTGACTGAAGAGGACAAGACTAGTTAGCTCTATAACAATCTGTATTGACCGAAGAGGACAAGACTAGTTAGCTCTATAACAACCTGTATTGACTGAAGAGGACAAGACTAGTTAGCTCTATAACAACCTGTATTGACTGAAGAGGACAAGACTAGTTAGCGCTATAACAATCTGTATTCACCGAAGAGGACAAGACTAGTTAGTGCTACAACAACCTTTACGGCCTGAAGAGGGTAAGACTAGTTAGCGCTATAACAACCTTTACGGGCTGAAGAGGGTAAGACGGGTGACATTAGAAACTAGGTCTGAAAACAAACATAGCAGAAAGCCTCACCATGTAACAGACGTGTCTTTATCATGTGATGTTATTGACATTTCTAACATATACCTATCTTCTTCTGGTTGTTTGCAGCCAAAAGCCTTGAAGATGCTGGGGCTGGAGGTAATAGCAAGTCTTTGTTCAAGAAATACTGTACATATTTCCTTCATTCAACCATGCTGGAAACGTCATTTTCCTTTACAATGAGAGATGTTAGAGGGTACAGTTCACAAACACAAAACTATTATAAATAAAGTTATCTGCACAACACTATTCTAAAAGTTCCCCTCTGTGTGTTATCTGCCCTAACTTCCTCACTTCACCCGTGTCACTTCCTGTGGCACCAGGACGACGAGCCGAGGGGAAAGAAGAAGAAAGGGAAGAAGAAGAAAGAGGAGGAGGTAGAGATAGATGTGGACGACCCTGAGGTCTGTCGCTTCACCTACCCCTTCCACGAGCTGATGGTGTGGGCCGTTCTCATGAAGCGCCAGAAGATGGCGCTGTTTCTGTGGCAACGTGGGGAGGAGGCCATGGCCAAGGCTCTGGTGGCCTGTAAGCTATACACAGCCATGGCTAAAGAGTCATCTGAAATGGTGGACGATATCGCCCAGGACCTGGACAACAACTCCAAGTGAGTTCCTGTCTTAAACTTCTCCCAATACTGAGATAGTGGTTCCTGTCTTATACATTTACATTTACATTTAAGTCATTTAGCAGACGCTCTTATCCAGAGCGACTTACAAATTGGTGAATTCACCTTCTGACATCCAGTGGAACAGCCACTTTACAATAGTGCATCTAAATCATTAAGGGGGAGGGGGGGGTGAGAAGGATTACTTATCCTATCCTAGGTATTCCTTGAAGAGGTGGGGTTTCAGGTGTCTCCGGAAGGTGGTGATTGACTCCGCTGTCCTGGCGTCGTGAGGGAGTTTGTTCCACCATTGGGGGGCCAGAGCAGCGAACAGTTTTGACTGGGCTGATCGGGAACTGTACTTCCTCAGTGGTAGGGAGGCGAGCAGGCCAGAGGTGGATGAACGCAGTGCCCTTGTTTGGGTGTAGGGCCTGATCAGAGCCTGGAGGTACTGCGGTGCCGTTCCCCTCACAGCTCCGTAGGCAAGCACCATGGTCTTGTAGCGGATGCGAGCTTCAACTGGAAGCCAGTGAAGAGAGCGGAGGAGCGGGGTGACGTGAGAGAACTTGGGAAGGTTGAACACCAGACGGGCTGCGGCGTTCTGGATGAGTTGTAGGGGTTTGATGGCACAGGCAGGGAGCCCAGCCAACAGCGAGTTGCAGTAATCCAGACGGGAGATGACAAGTGCCTGGATTAGGACCTGCGCCGCTTCCTGTGTGAGGCAGGGGCGTACTCTGCGGATATTGTAGAGCATGAACCTACAGGAACGGGCCACCGCCTTGATGTTAGTTGAGAACGACAGGGTGTTGTCCAGGATCACGCCAAGGTTCTTAGCGCTCTGGGAGGAGGAAACAATGGAGTTGTCAACCGTGATGGCGAGATCATGGAACGGGCAGTCCTTCCCCGGGAGGAAGAGCAGCTCCGTCTTGCCGAGGTTCAGCTTGAGGTGGTGATCCGTCATCCACACTGATATGTCTGCCAGACATGCAGAGATGCGATTCGCCACCTGGTCATCAGAAGGGGGAAAGGAGAAGATTAATTGTGTGTCGTCTGCATAGCAATGATAGGAGAGACCATGTGAGGTTATGACAGAGCCAAGTGACTTGGTGTATAGCGAGAATAGGAGAGGGCCTAGAACAGAGCCCTGGGGGACACCAGTGGTGAGAGCGCGTGGCGAGGAGACAGATTCTCGCCACGCCACCTGGTAGGAGCGACCTGTCAGGTAGGACGCAATCCAAGCGTGGGCCGCGCCGGAGATGCCCAACTCGGAGAGGGTGGAGAGGAGGATCTGATGGTTCACAGTGTCGAAGGCAGCCGATAGGTCTAGAAGGATGAGAGCAGAGGAGAGAGAGTTAGCTTTAGCAGTGCGGAGCGCCTCCGTGATACAGAGAAGAGCAGTCTCAGTTGAATGACTAGTCTTGAAACCTGACTGATTTGGATCAAGAAGGTCATTCTGAGAGAGATAGCGGGAGAGCTGGCCAAGGACGGCACGTTCAAGAGTTTTGGAGAGAAAAGAAAGAAGGGATACTGGTCTGTAGTTGTTGACATCGGAGGGATCGAGTATAGGTTTTTTCAGAAGGGGTGCAACTCTCGCTCTCTTGAAGACGGAAGGGACGTAGCCAGCGGTCAGGGATGAGTTGATGAGCGAGGTGAGGTAAGGGAGAAGGTCTCCGGAAATGGTCTGGAGAAGAGAGGAGGGGATAGGGTCAAGCGGGCAGGTTGTTGGGCGGCCGGCCGTCACAAGAAGCGAGATTTCATCTGGAGAGAGAGGGGAGAAGGAGGTCAGAGCACAGGGTAGGGCAGTGTGAGCAGAACCAACGGTGTCGTTTGACTTAGCAAACGAGGATCGGATGTCGTCGACCTTCTTTTCAAAATGGTTGACGAAGTCATCTGCAGAGAGGGAGGAGGGGGGGAGGGGAGGAGGATTCAGGAGGGAGGAGAAGGTGGCAAAGAGCTTCCTAGGGTTAGAGGCAGATGCTTGGAATTTAGAGTGGAAGAAAGTGGCTTTAGCAGCAGAGACAGAGGAGGAAAATGTAGAGAGGAGGAGTGAAAGGATGCCAGGTCCGCAGGGGAGGCGAGTTTTCCTCCATTTCCGCTCGGCTGCCCGGAGCACTGTTCTGTGAGCTCGCAGTGAGTCGTCGAGCCACGGAGCGGGGAGGGGAGGACCGAGCCGGCCTGGAGGATAGGGGACATAGAGAGTCAAAGGATGCAGAAAGGGAAGAGAGGAGGGTTGAGGAGGCAGAATCAGGAGATAGGTTGGAGAAGGTATGAGCAGAGGGAAGAGATGATAGGATGGAAGAGGAGAGAGTAGCGGGGAGAGAGAGCGAAGGTTGGGACGGCGCGATACCATCCGAGTAGGGGCAGTGTGGGAAGTGTTGGATGAAAGCGAGAGGGAAAAGGATACAAGGTAGTGGTCGGAGACTTGGAGGGGAGTTGCAATGAGGTTAGTGGAAGAACAGCATCTAGTAAAGATGAGGTCGAGCGTATTGCCTGCCTTGTGAGTAGGGGGGAAGGTGAGAGGGTGAGGTCAAAAGAGGAGAGGAGTGGAAAGAAGGAGGCAGAGAGGAATGAGTCAAAGGTAGACGTGGGGAGGTTAAAGTCGCCCAGGACTGTGAGAGGTGAGCCGTCCTCAGGAAAGGAGCTTATCAAGGCATCAAGCTCATTGATGAACTCTCCGAGGGAACCTGGGGGGCGATAAATGATAAGGATGTTAAGCTTGAAAGGGCTGGTAACTGTGACAGCATGGAATTCAAAGGAGGCGATAGACAGATGGGTAAGGGGAGAAAGAGAGAATGACCACTTGGGAGAGATGAGGATCCCGGTGCCACCACCCCGCTGACCAGAAGCTCTCGGGGTGTGCGAGAACACGTGGGCGGACGAAGAGAGAGCAGTAGGAGTAGCAGTGTTGTCTGTGGTGATCCATGTTTCCGTCAGTGCCAAGAAGTCGAGGGACTGGAGGGAGGCATAGGCTGAGATGAACTCTGCCTTGTTGGCCGCAGATCGGCAGTTCCAGAGGCTACCGGAGACCTGGAACTCCACGTGGGTCGTGCGCGCTGGGACCACCAGATTAGGGTGGCCGCGGCCACGCGGTGTGGAGCGTTTGTATGGTCTGTGCAGAGAGGAGAGAACAGGGATAGATAGACACATAGTTGACAGGCTACAGAAGAGGCTACGCTAATGCAAAGGAGATTGGAATGACAAGTGGACTACACTTATCGAATGTTCAGAACGTTAAGCTTACGTAGCAAGAATCTTATTGACTAAAATGATTGAAATGATACAGTACTGCTGGAGTAGGCTAGCTGGCAGTGGCTACGTTGTTGACACTACACTAATCAAGTCGTTCCATCGAGTGTAATAGTTTCTACAGTGCTGCTATTCGGGGGCTAGCTGGCTAGCTAGCAGTGTTGATTACGTAACGTTACGTTAAAAGAACGACAATAGCTGGCTAGCTAACCTAGAAAATCGCTCCAGACTACACAATTGTCTTAGATACAAAGACGGCTAAGTAGCTAGCTAGCTACGATCAAACAAATCAAAACGTTGTACTGTAATGAAGTGAAATGAAAATGTGATACTACCTGTGGAGCGAGGCGGAATGTTGACCGGGTTGTTGAAGTTCAATTCGGAAGACGTTGGCTAGCTGTTGGCTAGCTAGCTAGCAGTGACTCCTACGTTAAGGACGACAAATAGCTGGCTAGCTAACCTCGGTAAATTAAGATAATCACTCTAAGTCTACACACTCTAAGCTACACAATTAGCTTGGATACGAAGACAGCAAAGACAACTATGTAGCTAGCTAACACTACACTAATCGAGTCATTGAGTGTAATAGTTTCTACAGTGCTAGTGGACGTTAGCTAGCTGCTGTGCTAGTGGACGTTAGCTAGCTGCTGGGCAGAAAGCAGTGTAGACTACGTTAGGACGACAAAATACGATCAGCAAAGACAACTATGTAGCTAGCTAACACTACACTAAACGAGTCGTTGAGTGTAATAGTTTCTACAGTGCTAGTGGACGTTAGCTAGCTGCTGTGCTAGTGGACGTTACTGAGATAGTGGTTCCTGTCTTATACTTCTCCCACTACTGAGATAGTGGTTCCTGTCTTATACTTCTCCCACTACTGAGATAGTGGTTCCTGTATTATACTACTCCCACTACTGAGATAGTGGTTCCTGTATTATACTACTCCCACTACTGAGATAGTGGTTCCTGTATTATACTACTCCCACTACTGAGATAGTGGTTCCTGTATTATACTACTCCCACTACTGAGATAGTGGTTCCTGTATTATACTACTCCCACTACTGAGCTAGTGGTTCCTGTCTTATACTTCTCCCACTACTGAGCTAGTGGTTCCTGTCTTATACTTCTCCCACTACTGAGATAGTGGTTCCTGTCTTATACTTCTCCCACTACTGAGATAGTGGTTTATACTACTCCCACTACTGAGATAGTGGTTCCTGTATTATACTACTCCCACTACTGAGATAGTGGTTCCTGTATTATACTACTCCCACTACTGAGATAGTGGTTCCTGTATTATACTACTCCCACTACTGAGATAGTGGTATTATACTACTCCCACTACTGAGATAGTTCCTGTATTATACTACTCCCACTACTGAGATAGTGGTTCCTGTATTATACTACTCCCACTACTGAGCTAGTGGTTCCTGTCTTATACTTCTCCCACTACTTAGCTAGTGGTTCCTGTCTTATACTTCTCCCACTACTGAGATAGTGGTTATACTTCTCCCAATACTGAGATAGTGGTTCCTGTCTTATACTTCTCCCACTACTGAGATGGTGGTTCCTGTCTTATACTTCTCCCACTACTGAGATAGTGGTTCCTGTATTATACTACTCCCACTACTGAGATAGTGGTTCCTGTCTTATACTTCTCCCACTACTAGCTAGTGGTTCCTGTCTTATACTTCTCCCACTACTGAGATAGTGGTTCCTGTCTTATACTTCTCCCACTACTGAGATAGTGTTTCCTGTCTTATACTTCTCCCACTACTGAGATAGTGGTTCCTGTATTATACTACTCCCACTACTGAGATAGTGGTTCCTGTCTTATACTTCTCCCACTACTGAGATAGTGGTTCCTGTCTTATACTTCTCCCACTACTGAGATAGTGGTTCCTGTCTTATACTACTCCCACTACTGAGCTAGTGGTTCCTGTCTTATACTTCTCCCACTACTGAGATAGTGTTTCCTGTCTTATACTTCTCCCACTACTGAGATTGTGTTTCCTGTCTTATACTTCTCCCACTACTGAGATAGTGGTTCCTGTCTTATACTTCTCCCACTACTGAGATAGTGTTTCCTGTCTTATACTTCTCCCACTACTGAGATAGTGTTTCCTGTCTTATACTTCTCCCTCTACTGATAGTGGTTCCTGTCTCATACTTCTCCCACTGAGATAGTGGTTCCTCTCTTATACTTCTCCCACTGAGGTAGTGCTTCCTGTCTCATACTTCTCCCACTGAGGTAGTGGTTCCTGTCTCATACTTCTCCCACTGAGGTAGTGGTTCCTGTCTCATACTTCTCCCACTGAGGTAGTGGTTCCTCTTGTGATCATCAGACAGGCAGGTCGTTGTCCCTAATTAAAACGTTACACAATCCCTAAAATAGTTCTACTTTTGCCTCACCTACGGTCTCTTAATTTTCATGGTCCTTCAAGCAAGTTCTTATTTACAATGACGGCATATTTCAACCTATAGTTCCATACACCCTATTTCCCATTGTGCTTAGCATAGCAGGCCGGATTAAGATCAGATTTTTCAGGCCATATAGTCTTAGTAAAAGGAGATTACTCTTTCTCCACAGGGAGTTTGGCCAGCTTGCCTATGAGCTCCTGGACCAGTCCTATAAGCACGATGAACAGGTGGCCATGAAGCTGCTGACGTATGAGCTGACCAACTGGAGCAACTCTACCTGTCTGAAGCTGGCCGTGGCCGCCAAGCACAGAGACTTCATCGCCCACACTTGCAGTCAGATGCTGCTGACCGACATGTGGATGGGAAATCTGAGAATGGGGAAGAACCCTGGGCTTAAGGTAAATTAACGGAGTTGAATTGGTAAACCTCCCTCCTTAGCTTGAAATACCAACACCAGCATCACTGAACTCTAACCCTAACCCCATGAGTTGAGAAACAGACTTTCATGCTCCTTTACTCTTTGCTGGAGAACAGAAACAACCCCATGAGTTGAGAAACAGACTTTCATGCTCCTTTACTCTTTGCTGTAGAACAGAAACAACCCCATGAGTTGAGAAACAGACTGACTTTCATGACCACATGGACAATACCCTTCATATCTATACGGTACAGACAGTTCTGCAGATCTGCTCTGCAAGCTCTTTGGGGTCTGCGCCGGCTTACTGTTTAAGCACTTTGTGACGAGGATTTTTGTCTTTCTAGGTGATTCTGGGCATCATATTCCCTCCATCAATTCTGCTGCTGGTGGACTTCAAAGGAGAAGACCAGTCCTACACAGCTGACTCTGAAGAAGGGAAAGACAAGGACGATGACGCTGGCAAGGTACAGAAGACTCTGGTTGACCAACATATCATAAAATGCTTGTCAGAGTGGTGAGATGTTCATCCACAAGACTCTGTTCCTTGAACTTATATTGACATTTTAGTCGGGGCGGCAGTGTAGCCTAGTGGTTAGAGCATTGGACTAGTAACCAAAAGGTTGCAAGTTCGAGTCCCCGAGCTGACAAGGTACAAAATCTGTCGTTCTGCACCTGAACAGGCAGTTAACCCACTGTTCCTAGGCCGTCATTGAAAATAAGAATTTGTTCTTAACTGACTTGCCTAGTCAAATAAAAAATAAATTTAGCAGGCGCTCCAGAGTGACCTATCAGCAAAGTCACTACTTGTAACAATTATCACAATTTTTTTATTTCATCTTTATTTATCTAGTCAAGTCAGTTAAGAACTAATTCTTATTTACAATGATGGCCTACCCCGGCCAAACCCAGACGACACTGGGCCAATTGTGCACCACCCTATGGGACTCCCAATAAGGGCCGGATGTGATACAGCCTGGATTCGAACCAGGGACTGTAGTAACACCTCTTGCATTGAAAAGCAGTACCTTAGACAGCAGCGCTAGTCGGGGGCCCCCAAAAAATACAAAAACAAAAAAAATTACATCAAACAGATAGAACCATAGGAACAATGTAACCGATTGGCCCCTAGTAACAATGTAACCGATTGGCCCCTAGTAGCAGGGTAAAATATAAGACCCCCAGTAACAGTGTAACAGATATGTCGGTAGTAACAGGATAACAAATAGGACCCAAGTAACAGTGTAACTGATAGGTCCCTAGTAACAGTGTGAAAGATTGGCCCCTAGTAACAGTGTAAAATGTAGACCTCTAGTAACACTGTAATAGAATGGCCCATAGTAACAGTGTAATATATAGGCCCTCAGTAACAGTTTAACAGATAGGCTCCTAGTAACATGGTAACAGACAGATAGGCCCCTAGTAACAGTGTAATATATAGGCCCTCAGTAACAGTTTAACAGATAGGCTCCTAGTAACATGGTAACAGACAGATAGGCCCCTAGTAACAGTGTAATATATAGGCCCTCAGTAACAGTTTAACAGATAGGCTCCTAGTAACATGGTAACAGACAGATAGGCCCCTAGTAACAGTGTAATATATAGGCCCTCAGTAACAGTTTAACAGATAGGCTCCTAGTAACATGGTAACAGACAGATAGGCCCCTAGTAACAGTGTAATATATAGGCCCTCAGTAACAGTTTAACAGATAGGCTCCTAGTAACATGGTAACAGACAGATAGGCCCCTAGTAACAGTGTAATATATAGGCCCTCAGTAACAGTTTAACAGATAGGCTCCTAGTAACATGGTAACAGACAGATAGGCCCCTAGTAACAGTGTAATATATAGGCCCTCAGTAACAGTTTAACAGATAGGCTCCTAGTAACATGGTAACAGACAGATAGGCCCCTAGTAACAGTGTAATATATAGGCCCTCAGTAACAGTTTAACAGATAGGCTCCTAGTAACATGGTAACAGACAGATAGGCCCCTAGTAACAGTGTAATATATAGGCCCTCAGTAACAGTTTAACAGATAGGCTCCTAGTAACATGGTAACAGACAGATAGGCCCCTAGTAACAGTGTAATATATAGGCCCTCAGTAACAGTTTAACAGATAGTGTTTTGTCTTGGGGTTTTTTCACATGTATTGGGATGGTAGCTTAGTGGGGTGTTCTAGGTGAATCTATGGCTGTCTGAAGTGGTTCTCAATCAGATTCAGGTGTTGATTGTTTGTCTCTGATTGGGAACCATATTTAGGCAGCCATATTCTTAGATTGTTTTGTGGGTGATTGTCCTTATGTCCTTTTTCTGTGTTAGTTTACACCAGTATAGGCTGTTTTCGGTTTTCTTGTTACGTTTGTTGTTTTTTGTATTTTGATTTGTGTTTACTTTTATTTATTAAACATGGATCGCAATAACATGGTAACAGACAGATAGGCCCCTAGTAACAGTGTAATATATAGGCCCTCAGTAACAGTTTAACAGATAGGCTCCTAGTGTAAACATGGTAACAGTTTAACAGATAGGCTCCTAGTAACATGGTAACAGACAGATAGGCCCCTAGTAACAGTGTAATATATAGGCCCTCAGTAACAGTTTAACAGATAGGCTCCTAGTAACATGGTAGCAGACAGATAGGCCCCTAGTAACAGTGTAATATATAGGCCCTCAGTAACAGTTTAACAGATAGTGTTTTGTCTTGGGGTTTTTTCACATGTATTGGGATGGTAGCTTAGTGGGGTGTTCTAGGTGAATCTATGGCTGTCTGAAGTGGTTCTCAATCAGAGGCAGGTGTTGATCGTTTGTCTCTGATTGGGAACCATATTTAGGCAGCCATATTCTTAGATTGTTTTGTGGGTGATTGTCCTTATGTCCTTTTTCTGTGTTAGTTTACACCAGTATAGGCTGTTTTCGGTTTTCTTGTTACGTTTGTTGTTTTTTGTATTTTGATTTGTGTTTACTTTTATTTATTAAACATGGATCGCAATCTACACGCCGCATTTTGGTCCGACTCTCCTTCGCACATAGAAAACCGTAACAGAATCACCCATCACAACAGAACCAAGCGGCGTGACAACAGGCAACAGCGGCGCAATGAGGAATGGACATGGGAGGATGTTTTGGATGGCAAGGGTTGCTACACATGGGAGGAAATACTGGCTGGAAGAGATTGCCTCCCATGGGAACAGGTGGAGGCACTTAGGAGAGCAGAGGCAGCCGGAGAGAGGAGCCGGCGATATGAGGGAACACGGTTGGCAAGGAAGCCCGGGAGTCAGCCCCAAAAATTTCTTGGGGGGCTCACAGGGAGTATGGCGACGCTAGGTAGGAGACCTACACCAACTTCCTGTGCTTACCGGGGGGCTAGAGAGACCGGGCACCGTGTTATGCTGTGGTGCGCACGGTGTCCCCAGTGCGGGTGCATAGCCCGGTGCGGTACATTCCAGCTCCGCGTATTGGCCGGGCTAGAGTGAGCGTCGAGCCAAATGCCATGAAGCCGGCTCTACGCATCTGGTCCCCAGTGCGTCTCCTTGGGCCGGCGTGCACCAGCCTTGCGCACGGTGTCCCCGGTTCGCCTGCATAGCCCAGTGCGGGCTATTCCACCTCGCCACACTGGCAGAGCGACCAGGAGTATTCAACCAGGTAAGGTTGGGCAGGCTCGGTGCTCAAGAGCTCCAGTGCGCCTGCACGGTCCGGTCTACCCAGTACCACCTCCACGCACCAGCCCTCCGGTGGCAGCTCCCCGCACCAGGCTTCCTGTGCGTGTCCTCGGCCCAGTACCACCAGTGCCAGCACCACGCATCAGGCCTACAGTGCGCCTCGCCTCTCCAGCGCTGCCAGAGCCTTCCTCTCCTGCGCTGCCGGAGTCTCCAGCCTGTTCAGCGCTGCCGGAGTCTCCCGCCTGTTCAGCGCTGCCAGAGCCTTCCTCCTCTCCTGCGCTACCGGAGTCTCCCGCCTGGCCAGAGCTGCCAGTCTGCATGGAGCAGCCAGAGCTGCCAGTCTGCATGGAGCAGCCAGAGCTGCCAGTCTGCATGGAGCAGCCAGAGCTGCCAGTCTGCATGGAGCAGCTAGAGCTGCCAGTCTGCATGGGGCAGCAAGTCTGCAAGGAGCTGCCAGTCTGCAAGTAGCTGCCAGTCTGCAAGGAGCTGCCAGTCTGCAAGGAGCTGCCAGTCTGCAAGGAGCTGCCAGAGCTGCCAGTCTGCAAGAAGCCGCCAGAGCTGCCAGTCTGCAAGAAGCCGCCAGAGCTGCCAGTCTGCAAGAAGCCACCAGAGCTGCCAGTCTGCATGGAGCAGCCAGAGCCTCCAGTCAACATGGAGCAGCCAGAGCCGTCAGTCTGACAGGATCCGCCAGTCAGCCAGACTCTTCCAGATCCGCCAGTCAGCCAGACTCTGCCAGAACCGCCAGCCAGCCAGGATCTGCCAGAGCCAACTACCTGCCTGAGCTTCCTCTCAGTGCTGAGCTTCCTCTCAGTGCTGAGCTTCCTCTCAGTCCCGAGCTTCCCCTCAGTCCCGAGCTGCCCCTCAGTCCCGAGCTGCCCCTCAGTCCCGAGCTGCCCCTCAGTCCCGAGTTGCCCCTCAGTCCAGTGGGGTCCTGGGTGAGGACTACTAGGCCATGGTCGGCGGCGAGGGTGGCCTATCTAAGGACGTGAGGAAGAGGGACTAAGACTTTGTTAGAGTGGGATCCATGTCCCGCGCCGGAGCCGCCACCGTGGACAGACGCCCACCCGGACCCTCCCCTAGGGGTTTTGGTGTGCGGCCGGAGTCCGCACCTTGGGGGGGGGGGGTTCTGTCACGCCCTGGTCTTAGTATTTTGTGTTTTCTTTATCTATTTGGTCAGGCCAGGGTGTGACATGGGTTTTTGTATGTGGTGTGTTTTGTCTTGGGGTTTTTTCACATGTATTGGGATGGTAGCTTAGTGGGGTGTTCTAGGTGAATCTATGGCTGTCTGAAGTGGTTCTCAATCAGAGGCAGGTGTTGATCGTTTGTCTCTGATTGGGAACCATATTTAGGCAGCCATATTCTTTGAGTGTTTCGTGGGTGATTGTCCTTATGTCCTTTTTCTGTCCTTGTTCGGTGTTAGTTTACACCAGTATAGGCTGTTTTTGGTTTTTGTATTTTGATTCGTGTTTACTTTTGTTTATTAAACATGGATCGCAATCTACACGTCGCATTTTGGTCCGACTCTCCTTCGCACATAGAAAACCGTAATACCCAACCAGAAACTGTGGATTGATGGCAGCATTCGCGCAAAACTGAAAGCACGTACCATGGCTTTTAATCATGGCAATGCGACAGGAAACATGACCAAATACAAACAGTGTAGCTATTCCCTCCGCATGGCAATCAAACAAGCTAAGCTTCAGTATAGAGACAAAGTAGAGTCGCAATTCCACGGCCCAGACATGAGACGTTTGTGGCAGGGTCTACAGCTGTTCTAAAATTCTTCAAGAGGGCCCCCATTGTTCCTGTTCCCAAGAAGGCTAAGGTAACTGAGCCAAAACGACTACGGGATGTAGCACTCACTTCCGTCATCATGAAGTGATTTGAGAGACTTGTCAAGGATCATATCACCTCCACATTACCTGACACCCTAGACCCACTCCTGGGTCCTGGACTTTGATGGGCCGCCCCCAGGTGGTGAGGGTAGGAAACATCTCCACCCCACTGATCCTCAACACTGGGGCCCCACAAGGGTGTGTTTTCAGCCCTCTCCTGTACGCCATGCACGCCTCCAACTCAATCATCAATTTTGCAGACAACACTACAGTGGTAGGCTTGATTCCCAACATCAAGGAGACAGCCTACAGGGAGGTGAGGGTCCTCGGAGTGTGGTGTCAGGAAAATAACCTCACACTTAACGTAAACAAAACAAAGGAGATGACTGTGGACTTCTGGAAACAGCAGAGGGAGCACACCCGATAATAACAGGGTAACAGGTAGGCCGATAATAACAGGGTAACAGATAGGCCCATAGTACCAGTGATTCCTGGTGTTATTTTGTATTGATTGATTTATTGGTTGATTGATCAATTTATTGTTTCAGGATGACGTTGTGTCAAGGAAGGGGGATGAAGAGGAGGGCAGCAGTAATGTCAGAAGGAAGCCCATTGGACAGAGGATCTATGAGTTCTATGATGCCCCGTTCACCAAGTTCTGGTTCAACACTGTAAGTATCACTACAATAATAAAATAGTATACAGACTTCCTACCTGATCCTAATAAAACACTAAACAGACCTCCTACCTGATCCTAATAAAACACTAGACTGACCTCCTACCTGATCATAATAAAACACTAAACAGACCTCCTACCTGATCCTAATAAAACACTAAACAGACCTCCTACCTGATCCTAATAAAACACTAGACTGACCTCCTACCTGATCCTAATAAAACAATAAACAGACATCCTACCTGATCCTAATAAAACACCAAACAGACCTCCTATCTGATCCTAATAAAACACTAGACTGACCTCCTACCTGATCCTAATAAAACACTAAACAGACCACCTACCTGATCCTAATAAAACACTAGACTGACCTCCTACCTGATCCTAATAAAACACTAAACAGACCACCTACCTGATCCTAATAAAACACTAAACAGACCTACCTGGGCTACCTGATGTCTAGCGGCATGTTGTGTTATGTTATGTGGTCTCTCTATTTCTCTGTTAGATCTCCTACCTGGGCTACCTGATGCTGTATAACTACATAATCCTGGTGAAGATGGAGCGATGGCCGTCCATCCAGGAGTGGACCGTCATTGCCTACATCCTAACGCTCGGCTTCGAGAAAGTCAGACAGGTAAATTAGTAACAAGTTTAAGTTCAACGTCAAATTCAAGTAAGCTTGGGGAATTCATTCTCAGCTGAAAATAAAATATTCCCAACAATATTGCATCTATATTAGGTAAATTAGTAACAAGTTTAATTTCAACGTCAAATTCAAGTAAGCTTGGGGAATTCATTCTCAGCTGAAAATAAAATATTCCCAACAATATTGCATCTATATTTGTAAGTCGCTCTGGATAAGAGCGTCTGCCAAATGACTTAAATGTAAATGTATAGTGCACTATATACCATCTTACCTCCTATATAAATGTTATAGGTAATAGGCTATTTCAGATGCAGCTGTACTGTATGTGAGCATTGATTGATGCTTTGTACTTCCTTCATCGACCCTGAAGTCAGACAGGGTGTAGTGTACATCAAGATGCTTCGCTACAGAAATAGGACATCCTCCGCCTGGTTCTGGCTCAGACAAGGCATACTTACTAACTTCGACCTTAACAAATAGATCCTGATGTCAGATCTGGGATTACTAACTATGACCATGTCCCATAGATCCTGATGTCAGAGCTTTACTTTGAATTTGACCCTTAGATCCTGATGTTGGCAGGGTAGCCTAGCGGTTAGAGCGTTGGACTAGTAACCGAAAGGTTGCAAGTTCAAACCCCCGAGCTGACAAGGTACAAATCTGTCGTTCTGCCCCTGAACAGGCAGTTAACCCACTGTTCCTAGGCCGTCATTGAAAATAAGAATTTGTTCTTTACTCACTTGCCTAGTAAAATAAACGTTTAAAAAAAATGTCAGAGCCTGGGTTACTAACTTTGACCTTGACCCATAGATCCTAATGTCAGAGCCTGGGAAGCTGAAGCAGAAGATCAACGTATGGCTGCAAGAGGTCTGGAACATCACTGACCTGGCAGCCATCTCCACCTTCCTGGTTGGCCTTCTGCTGAGGCTGCAGAACGAACCCCTCCTGGGCATCGGACGTGTCATCTACTGCATAGACATCATCTTCTGGTACATCAGGGTGCTCGACATCTTCGGGGTCAACAAGTACCTGGGACCCTATGTCATGATGATTGGGAAAATGGTAACATCATTGATTGATTGATTTTTGTTTGATATTTCAAAGTTAGTAGGCTGCTCCAGAGACAACATTACATACATGAAATATTATAGAGGATAAAACCACAATAAATTCTGAAAGATTATTACTATGGTGGTTTTATAACTTCATCCAGCTGCTTTCTCTTCATCTTACATCACTAATATTCCCCAATCAAAAAGTATTGTGTCATACAGCACAGGTTACAGGGGGTTAGCCCCCCATACAGAAGATACTCAGTCTGCTTGTCTTGAGGCCTACTACCTCTGAAGATACCAGAGGAGGAAGGGGAGGAGGGTACTGCTTCAAATGTTGAGGACACGTTAGAAACAAAACAAATAATGGCATCCCATTGGCTTAATTACTAATCATTTATTCCAGATGACTGACATTCTATGTTCCAAATTATAATGATTAACATGCTGTGTTCCATGGTCTATATTAGAATGCTTAACATGCTGTGTTCTATGTTCTATATTATAATTACTGACATGCTGTGTTCTATGTTCTATATTATAATGATTAACATGCTGTGTTCTATATTATAATTATTAACAGGCTGTGTTCTATGTTCTATATTAGAATTACTGACATGCTGTGTTCTTTGTTCTATATTAGAATGATTAACATGCTATGTTGTATATTAGAATGATTAACATGCTGTGTTGTATATTAGAATGATTAACATGCTGTGTTGTATATTAGAATGATTAACATGCTGTGTTGTATATTAGAATGATTAACATGCTGTGTTGATTATTAGAATGATTAACATGCTGTGTTGATTATTAACATGCTGTGTTGTATATTAGAATGATTAACATGCTGTGTTGATTATTAGAATGATTAACATGCTGTGTTGTATATTAGAATGATTAACATGCTGTGTTGTATATTAGAATGATTAACATGCTGTGTTGATTATTAGAATGATTAACATGCTGTGTTGATTATTAGAATGATTAACGTGCTGTGTTGATTATTAGAATGATTAACATGCTGTGTTCTATGTTCTGTAGATGATCGACATGCTATACTTCGTGATAATCATGTTGGTGGTGTTGATGAGTTTCGGGGTGTCGCGGCAGGCCATCTTGCACCCTGATGAGGAGCCAACATGGCGTTTGGCCAGGAACATCTTCTACATGCCCTACTGGATGATCTATGGAGAGGTGTTTGCTGACTCGATCGACCGTAAGACTCAGATTTATAGTAAGATTCTGTTTCCTGTTTCACGGGCAGATGATCTGTCCTGTTTGCCCATGTTTTGATCTGTCCTGTATTTATCCATAATGTGTTTTTGACTTCACCTGGTCTCCCAGTAGCACAGGACAGTCTTTGTCTTCACCTGGTCTTTCAGCAGCTTAGGACAGTCTTTGTCTTCACCTGGTCTTTCAGCAGCTTAGGACAGTCTTTATCTTCACTGGTCTTTCAGCAGCTTAGGAGAGTCTTTGTCTTCACCTGGACTTTCAGCAGCTTAGGACAGTCATTGACTTCAGCTGGTCTCCCAGCAGCACAGGACAGTCTGTCTTCACCTGGTCTCCCAGCAGCACAGGACAGTCATTGACTTCAGCTGGTCTCCCAGCAGCACAGGACAGTCTGTCTTCACCTGGTCTCCCAGCAGCACAGGACAGTCATTGACTTCAGCTGGTCTCCCAGCAGCACAGGACAGTCTGTCTTCACCTGGTCTCCCAGCAGCACAGGACAGTCATTGACTTCAGCTGGTCTCCCAGCAGCACAGGACAGTCTATCTTCATCTGGTCTCCCAGGAGCACAGGACAGTCTTTGAATTCACCTGGTCTCCCAGCAGCAGAGGATAGTCTTTGTCTTTACCTGGTCTTTTCAGCAGCTGAGGACTGTCTTTGACTTTACCTGGTCTTTCAGCAACTTAGGACAGTCTTTGACTTCACCTGGTCTTTCAGCAACTTAGGACAGTCTTTGACTTCACCTGGTCTTTCAGCAGCTTAGGACAGTCTTTGTCTTCACCTGGCCTTTCAGCAGCTTAGGACAGTCTTTGTCTTCACCTGGTCTATCAGCAGCACAGGACAGTCTTTATCTTCACTGGTCTTTCAGCAGCTTAGGACAGTCTCCGTCTTCACCTGGTCTTTCAGCAGCTTAGGGTAGTCTTTGTCTTCACCTGGTCTTTCACCAGCTTAGGACAGTCTTTGACTTCACCTGGTCTTTCAGCAGCAAAGGACAGTCTTTGACTTCACCTGGTCTTTCAGCAGCTTAGGACAGTCTCCGTCTTCACCTGGTCTTTCAGCAGCTTAGGGTAGTCTTTGTCTTCACCTGGTCTTTCACCAGCTTAGGGTAGTCTTTGACTTCACCTGGTCTTTCAGCAGCAAAGGACAGTCTTTGACTTCACCTGGTCTTTCAGCAGCTTAGGACAGTCTTTGACTTCACCTGGTCTTTCACCAGCTTAGGGTAGTCTTTGTCTTCACCTGGTCTTTCACCAGCTTAGGACAGTCTTTGACTTCACCTGGTCTTTCAGCAGCAAAGGACAGTCTTTGACTTCACCTGGTCTTTCAGCAGCTTAGGGTAGTCTTTGTCTTCACCTGGTCTTTCACCAGCTTAGGACAGTCTTTGACTTCACCTGGTCTTTCAGCAGCAAAGGACAGTCTTTGACTTCACCTGGTCTTTCAGCAGCTTAGGACAGTCTCCGTCTTCACCTGGTCTTTCAGCAGCTTAGGGTAGTCTTTGTCTTCACCTGGTCTTTCACCAGCTTAGGGTAGTCTTTGACTTCACCTGGTCTTTCAGCAGCAAAGGACAGTCTTTGACTTCACCTGGTCTTTCAGCAGCTTAGGACAGTCTTTGACTTCACCTGGTCTCCCAGCAGCACAGGACAGTCTTTGACTTCATGTGCACCTGGTCTTGACCATGACATAAGTATATTGTTGTCTTTGTATTCGTACCTTTTTATTCTGCCTCTCTGTCTTTATTTCCTTATTTCTGGAACTGCTTCAAGTCTATGCAATGGAAATCAACCGTGAGTATTCTTCAATAAGTTGTATATTTTCAAAGTGGCAATGTGGAGAGTGTTATTTTGAATAGTAAAGCATTCTTGTTCTTCTTCCGCTAACCTCCTAGCGCCGTGTGGTGAGAACCTGTACGATGAGGATGGTAAGAAGCTGCCTCCATGTATCCCTGGAGCCTGGCTGACCCCGGCCATCATGGCCTGTTATTTACTGGTGGCCAACATCCTGCTGGTCAACCTGTTGATTGCTGTCTTCAAGTAAGTTGACAAAAACAGGAACATTTTTACATTGCCATGTTGACAGCTAGTCTCTTGTGACAGAGCTAGCTTGCTGGCGCAGGAAATATTTGACTCTGGGTTCCGAGATTAGTACAAATGTTGGACACAAGTTATTAGTACTTACTGTGTATGTCCTCAGGGATGTAGGCTTGTTTCTTCCATGTAAACAACAGCAGAAACTCACGCCCTACAGATAACTTTGTCTTTAGGAAACTCTCATGAAATGGCCACAACTACACCACACCTACACACCCTACAGATAACTTTGTCTTTAGAAAACTCTCATGAGGTTGCCACATCTACACCTATCTTTGTTTGGCGTAGGTTAGTTGGTTAGCTCGTCAACCCAGTCAAAACTATTCTATGTCCTGGCACCCAAATGGTGAAGCCTGCTTCCCTTGGTGCTAGAACAGCAGAGTCCCTAGTCTGGCTGACACCAGTCTTTCTGACTTGAGAGTCTGGTAAGGCTGCTTTGATGTGTTGGCACGAAGCATCGATAATGAAGGGGCTGTGGCCTCAGACTTCAAGGCTACACCCTACGCTGGTTGGATAGCCTCGATTTGAATTGAACGAATCATGATCTATTATTTTACATAGGACCGCCCCAGCTCTTCTGCTTCCAGCCAGCCGTTCCGGGATAAGCAAACACAGTAGCTTGCTAGCTAAAGCAAACCTTCTAAGTTTGGACATCGTTTGTTGCTAAGATCATGAATAAGGCACATAAATCATCATTTTCAAAACGTTATAAAAAACTGTCTACACTAAAATGAGTGACATTAGACAACTGCAACCTGTTAAACGTTACCGTCCTTTGACTAGCAAGTAGGAACTAATGTAAGCTAGCATAGCTAATGTTAGCTTGCATTGTTAAGCCCATAGAAAGCCAGCCAGCTATTAACTTTAGCTTGCTTGCTAACAACTTTGGAAATTGGCTAGCTAATAAAATGTATGTTTTAGTTATAAATGTTAGTTTAATTAGTTAGCTAATTATAGATTGAACATTTCCTTACTGCAATGAAGTTACACATTTTCCTTCTTGGATGTCCTCTGTTTAATTAAATAGTAGGGCAATGATGTGAATTACCCATGCATTCTGGCTAGCTACTACTGTACTACCCATGTTCACTTCAGGCAAGTTTCCCACTGCCCACTAATTTTGTCAATGCATGAACAAAAAAAATCAAAGCTAAATATTTTTTTATTTGTCAAATGCGCAGAATAAAATAGGTGTAGACCTTGCCTTTACTGACAAGCCTGCAACGAAGAGTAATGAAACTAGGGGGCACTATTTTCATTTTTGGAAAAATAACGTTCCCAAAGTAAATGGGCTATTTTGTCAAGACAAGATGCTAGAATATGCATAAAATTGACAGCTTAGGATAGAAAACACTCTTAAGTTTCCAAAACTGTAAAAATATTGTATGTGAGTATATCAGAAATGATATTGCAGGCGAAAGGCTGAGAAAAATCCAATCAATCGTTCCGATGCGTCCCTATTTTGCAGTGAATGGGCTATCAGCCAGATTCCTTTTTCTACGTATTCCCCAAGGTGTCCACAGCATGTTGACCTAGTTTCACGCCTTTATGTTGAAGAATGAGCGTAAACGAAGTGTCCGGCTGAGGGCTCTCAGAGTAATTCTTGCGTAATAGACAGAGGTAGCTATTTTTCCTCCCGTTCCTACTGAAAATACAGCTGTCCCGGTGGATATATTATCGAATAGATATTTGAAAAACACCTTGAGGATTGATTATAAACAATGTTTGCCATGTTTCTGTCGATATTATGCCGTGACCGCAATTTCCGGTCAAATTCTCAGCCAAACGTGAAGAACTAACCAAGTTATTTTGGGTACAAAAATAATATTTTGGGAAAAAAGGAACATTTGCTATGTAACGAAGTCTCGTGAGTGAAAACATCCAAAGCTCATCAAAGGTAAACGATTTAATTTGATTGCTTTTCTGATTTTTGTGACCAGATTACCTGCTGCTAGCTAAAAAATAAGGGGTTAATGCAAATAGTCCGGGTTGATTAACTGTTCAGCAGTCCCACTTTTTAATGGCTTTCTCTGACACTGCCTGTTATAGAGGTACTGGATGGCAGGAAGCTCGGCCCCAGTGATTTACTGGGCTTTACACATTACCCTCTTTATCGCTTTTCGGTCAGATTCAAGCAGTTTCCATACCAAGCGGTGATGCAACCAGTCAAGATTCTCTCGATGGTTCAACTGTAGAACTTTTTGAGGATCATGCCACATTTTTCAGCCTCCTGAGAATATGTTTTATTTCTACTTTGCACATTCTTCCACTGTAAATCTACCATTCCAGTGTTTTACTTGCTATATTGTATTTACTTTGCCACCATGGCCTTTTTTTGCCTTTACCTCCCTTATCTCACCTCATTTGCTCACATCGTATATAGACTTGTTGATACTGTATTATTGACTGTATGTTTGTTTTACTCCACGTGTAACTCTGTGTCGTTGTATGTGTCGAACTGCTTTGCTTTATCTTGGCCAGGTCGCAATTGTAAATGAGAACTTGTTCTCAACTTGCCTACCTGGTTAAATAAAGGTGAAATAAAAAAATAAGACAAATAAATGTATATATTGTCATGCACTCTTCACAATGATAGGTCCTTAGTGATGTGGATACCGAGAAACTTGAAGCTCTCGACCCTCTCCACTACAGCCCTACTGATAATAATGGGGGCATGCTCAGCCCTCCTTTTCCTGTAGTCCACAATCAGCTCCTTCATCTTCCTCACGCTGAGGGAGAGGTTGTTGTCCTGGCACCACACTGCCAGGTCTCTGATCATCTCCCTATATGCTGTCTCATTGTTGTAGGTGATCAGGCCTACCACTGTTGTGTCATCTGCAAACAAAATTGATGGTGTTGGAGTCGTGCTTGGCCACGTAGTCATTGGTGAACAGGGAGAACAGGAGGAGACTAAGCACTCACCCCTGAGGGGCCCCTGTGTTGAAGATCAGCATGGTAGATGTGTTGTTGCTTAACCTTACCAACTGGTGGCGGCCCAGCAGGAAATCCAGAATCTAGTTGCAGAGGAGAGTGTTCAGTACCAGAGTCCTAGCTTAGTGATGAGATTGGAGGGTACTATGTTGTTGAATGACCCATAAGGTTAAAGTGGAATTTTGTTTGTAGAACATTTTTTAAATGAATATGAAAAATTAAGCTGAAGTGTCTTGAGTCAATAAGTATCCAACACCTTTTCTATGGCAGGCCCAGTAGTTTGGTTAAACAGTTCAAATCTGACTTACGCAGATAGATCAAGATGGCAAAACACAAGTATAGAGAGAAAGTGGAGGAGCAATTCAACTGGTCAGACACAAGGTGTATATGACAGGGGCTCCTCACGATCACAGGTTAAAAAATAATTCCAGCCACATCACGGTCACCAACGCCACCCTTGCGGAAGAGCTGAACACCTTTTTCTCATGATTCGAGCACAACGACCCTGAGCTGCCGAGGAGACAGCACAATGACACTGAGATTCCATGGGGACTGCACATTGATCCCGAGCTGCCATGGAGGCAGCACAATGACCCCGAGCTGCCGAGGGGGCAGCACAATGACCCCGAGCTGCCGAGGGGGCAGCACAATGACCCCGAGCTGCCAACGATGACAACTTGGGGTACACACTAAAAGTCTCCACTGAGGACGTATGGAAGTAATTCAAATGTTTTAGCAGGTTGGCATCTCTAGCCATTCCCTTAGAGCAGACCAGATGGTTGTTATATTATCTTTTCAATCTCTCCCTAGCTCAGGCCACTATACCCACCTGCTTCAAGATGTCCGCTATCATCCCTGGTCCCAAGAAATGGAGGTAACTGAACTGAATGACAACCGTCCAGTAGCGCTCACTTCTGTTTTCATGAAGTACCAAAGGGTGCGTCCTAAGTTCCCTCCTGCATTCCCTGTATACCCATGACTGCTTGGCCTCATACAGTTCCAACCCCATCATCAAGTTCGCTGGCGACACAATAGTAGTAGGCCTGATCACAGACGACGATGAGACCGCCTACAGGGAGTAGGAGATCAAAGACCTGGCAGTGTGGAGCCAGGACAACAACCTCTCCCCCAACAATAGTAAGACAAAGGAACTGATTGTGGACTACAGGAAACGGAGGGCCGACCACGACCAAGAGGCTGTAGTAGAGAGGGTCGAGAGCTTCAAGTACCTTGGTGTCCACATCGCTAAGGACCTTTCATGGTCCAAACAGCTCCCAGCTGAGGCGTGGGAGCTCAATGAGCCGGCTGAGGTGTGGGAGCCCGACGAGCTGGCTGAGGTGTGGGAGCTCGACGAGCTGGCTGAGATGTGGGAGCCCGACAAGCCGGCTGAGGCATGACTTGGGGTGGGAGCCTGTCGAGCCAACCAAGGCAAGGAAACCTCGAGCCAGCTAAGGTGTGGAAGCCTGACGAGCCAGCTGAGGTAGCTCCGGTTCCTTTGGCAGCGGCACCCGGACACGACATCACCAGCTAAACAAAAAAAAACTCCCCGATGCCTCCAATATTTGTGTCAGCATTCTGTGAGGACCGATACTGGGAGATGAGAAGCAATTAAAGGGATTGAATAATAAATAACCGACAGGAAGCGTCTGGACAGGGTAAACAAAATGACATGGGGATCAAACTGAGGAACAGACAGATAGAGGGGAAAATCAACAAAGTGAATGAGTCGAGGTGAGTCCAATGAAGCGCTGATGCTCGTAATGATCGTGTGCATAATGATGGACAGCCTGGTGCCCTCAAGCGCCAGAGAGGGGGAGCGGGGGCAGGCTTAACACAAAAGTTTACCATTAAGATCATATTGACTGGCTGCATCACAGCTTGGTAAGACTGTTCTCTCTGCGACTGCACGTCAAGCGATACCAAGTCTGTGACCAAAAGGCAACTGAACAGCTTTTTACCCCAAGCCATAAGCATCTACCTAGCCATAAGACTGCTGAACAGTTAATCAAATGGCCACCCGGTCTATTTACATTGACCACCCTTATTAATTAATTAATTTATCTTAATTGTTTAGCACCGACTCCCTTGCACTCACTAGACTCTACCCACTCACACATACTACACCGACACTCCAACACACACCTTCTACAGTCTTGGCCGAAAGTTTTGAAAATGACACAAATATTAATTTTCACAAAGTCTGCTGCCTCAGTTGTATGATGGCAATTTGCATATACTCCAGGGGCGGCAGGGTAGCCTAGTGGTTAGAGCGTTGGACTAGTAACTGGAAGGTTACAAGTTCAAATCCCTGAGCTGACAAGGTACAAATCTGTTGTTCTGCTCCTGAACAGGCAGTTAACCCACTGTTCCTAGGTCATCATTGAAAATAAGAATTTGTTCTTAACTGACTTGCCTAGTTAAATAAAGGTACAAAATATATATATAATGAAGAGTGAACAGATCAATTGCAAAGTCCCTCTTTGCCATGCAAATTAACTGAATCCCCCAAAAACATTTCCACTGCATTTCAGCCCTGCTACAAAAGGACCAGCTGACATCATGTCAGAGATTCTCGCGTTAACACAGGTGTGAGTGACAAAAACATTGGGGACAGACTGATATTCTGCAAAAGGCACAGGGATTGGACTGCTGAGGACTGGGGTAAAGTCACTTTCTCTGATGAATCCCCTTTCCTTTCCGATAGTTTGGGGCATCCGGAAAAAAGAACACAGCCATGAAAACACATCCTCCGAGAGCAACTTCTCCCAACCATCCAGAAACAGTTTGGTGACGAACAATGTTTTTTCCAGCATGATGGAGCACCTTGCCATAAGGCAAACGTAATAACTAAATGGCCAGGGAACAAAGCATTGATATTTTGGGTTCATGGCCAGGAAACTCCCCAGAACTTAATCCCATTAAGAACTTGTGGTCAATCCTCAAGAGGCTGGTGGACAAACAAAAACCCACAAATTCTGACAAACTCTAAGCATTGATTATGCTAGAATGGGCTGCCATCAGTCAGGATGTGGCCCAGAAGTTAATTGACAGCATGCCAGGGCGGATTGCAGAGGTCTTGAAATAGAAGGGTCAACACTGCAAATATTGACTCTTTGCATCAACTTCATGTAATTGTCAATAAAAGCCTTTGACACTTATGAAATGCTTGTAATTATACTTCAGTATTCCATAGTAACATTGACAAAAATATCTAAAGACACTGAAGCAGCAAACTTTGTGGAAATTAATATTTGTGTCATTCTCAAAACCTTTTGCCACGACTGTACACACACACACACACACACACACACACACACACACACACACACACACACACACACACACACACACACACACACACAGAGAAACACTCCTATTGATGCCACACACACTCACACATGCTGCTCTGCTTATTGTTTTCCTTATTGACTAGTCTTTTATAGCCTTACCCACGTACTGTATTACCTCAATTACCTCGTACCTCTGCAGATTGACTTAGTACTGGTACTTCTTGTGTATAGCCGTGTTATTACCTGGTACCCCCTGTATATAGCCATGTTATTACCTGGTACTCTCTGTATATAGCCATGTTATTACCTGGTACTCTCTGTATATAGCCATGTTATTACCTGGTACTCCCTGTATATAGCCATGTTATTACCTGGTACTCCCTGTATAAAGCCATGTTATTACCTGGTACTCCCTGTATATAGCCATGTTATTACCTGGTACTCCCTGTATATAACCATGTTATTACCTGGTACTCCTCGTATATAGACATGTTATTACCTGGTACCCCCTGTATATAGCCATGTTATTACCTGGTACTCCTTGTATATAGACATGTTTTTACCTGGTTCTCCTTGTGTATACCATGTTATTACCTGGTTCTCCGTGTGTATAGCCATGTTATTACCTGGTACACCCTGTATATAACCATGTTATTACCTGGTACTCCCTGTATATAACCATGTTATTACCTGGTACTCCCTGTATATAACCATGTTATTACCTGGTACTCCTCGTATATATCCATGTTATTACCTGGTTCTCCTTGTGCATAGCCATGTTATTACCTGGTTCTCCTTGTGTATAGCCATGTTATTACCTGGTTCTCCTTGTGTATAGCCTTGTTATTACCTGGTTCTCCTTGTATATAGCCATGTTATTACCTGGTTCTCCTTGTGTATAGCCATGTTATTACCTGGTATGCCTTGTATATAGTCATGTTATTACCTGGTACTTCCTCTATATAGCCATGTTATTTTTTTAAATGGTTTTACTTGTTTATTTTTTATATTTGTCTTACTTTTTAACGCTACACTGTTGCCCATGGGCTCGTGAGGAAGCATTCCACTGTAAAGTCTACTCTTGTTGTATTCGACTCATGTGACCAATATCATTTGATAGGCAGGTTTTCATTTTGAGTTGTGACCGAAAGAGACAGAAAGATACTATTGTTAGAGTGCAGACTGTGATAAAAAGTAGGCTATAGACTTGTAGTTCCCATCCTCATTCAGAATAAATGTATAGTTGGTAACAATATATTTGAATACTATGCTACAGTAGCAGTTCTAGCATAAGACAATGTTACGTGTGGGGTTCCCATAGTTTACTTCCAGTAAAAGTACTTTCTCTAATGCCTCTTTCAGCCCTCATGCTGCCTGTCCCCAGTCATTTCTGATGCAGTTATATCACTTTATTTAGGATAATCAATGTCTTATAGGCCTATCATGCGAATACCTCATGCAAACAAACACTTCCTACTCATTACATTTATACAGATACAAAACTTTCAATCAATAATTCACTGTTGCAACCGTCACCATAATTTCCATTCTGACATTACATGTATCCATCTCAGTGCCATTCTTTACTGTGAAAGAACAGTTCTAGGTCATTGTACCGTAGGTAGATTGGAACAATCGTCGTAGGTGGAAGAAGGAGAGGACCAAGGTGCAGCGTGGTACGTGTTCATGATCTTTTAATTACACTGAACACTAGAACAAAAATAACAAAACGGATAACAAAACGGAACAAACGAAACAGTCCTGTCAGGGACAGAGACAGAAAACAACTACCCACAAACACAGGTGGGAACAGGCTACCTGAGTATGGTTCTCAATCAGAGACAACGATTGACAGCTGCCTCTGATTGGGAAACATACCAGGCCAAACACATAGAAATACAAACATAGAATGCTCACCCCAACTCACACCCTGACCAACCTAAAATAGAGACATAAAAAAAGGAACTAAGGTTAGGACCTGACATAGATCAAATTATGCACTAGGGGCGGCAGGATAGCCTAGTGGTTAGAGCGTTGGACTAGTAACCGGAAGGTTGCAAGTTCAAACCCCTGAGCTGACAAGGTACAAATCTGTCGTTCTGCACCTGAACAGGCAGTTAACCCACTGTTCCTAGGCCGTCATTGAAAATAAGAATTTGTTAGTTAAAAAAAGGTAAAATAAAAATCAAATTAAGGTTTAGGTAGATAGGACATATGGACTTCATCCACAAAGGTTCAAATGATTTTCTACTAGCACGGACTCTGCTGATAGCTACTTTGAGGAAAAATGTACTTACTATGACTGTGATATGTGGTTGTCCCACCTAGGTATCTTAAAACCTCTACGGGATTGGTGTCCCCCGGCAGGATGGTTGAGCTGACAGGCTAATGCAAATAGCATGAGGTTGTAAGTAAAAAGAACATTTCCCAGGACATAGACATATCTGATGTTTGCAGAAAGCTTAAATTGGTGTTATTCTAACTGCACTGTCCAATTTACAGTCGCTATTATAGTGAAATAATACCATGTTATTGTTTGCGGAAGGTGCACAGTTATAAACATGTATTAATAAACCAATTAAGCACATTTGGGCAGTCTTGATACAACATTTTGAACATACATATAATGGTTCATTGCATCAGTCTAAAACTTTGCACACACACTGCTGCCATCTAGTGGCCAAAATCTAAATTGCCCCTTAACTGGAATAATACATTGTGGCCTTTCTCTTGCATTTCAAAGATGGTTATAAAAATAAAAAAATGTATGTTTTTTTCTTTGGAATATATTTTACCAGATCTAATGTGTGAAAACCATGGTATGGTTGGTATGGAAAGCCATGGTATCAATAATATGCATATCCTTGCTTCAGGTCCTGAGTTACAGGCAGTTAGATTTGGGTATGTCATTTTAGGAGAACATCCTAAAAACGGGTCCGATCCTATCAAGATAAATGCACTAAGTCTCTCTGGATAAGAGCATCTGCTAAATGCCTAAAATGTAAATGTAAAATGTCTTCCCCAACCAGCTCTCTGGACTTCCGAAGACAAAGTTGCATGAACCCTCCCATATAGCGTTTTTGTCTTCCTCCACAACCACCGCTCTGAGACCCAGAGCTATTGCCTCACGGATGTGGTCCCCTGTCCTTTGCAGCCTTTAGCGGGGACACCACTGTGACTGTTTTCCTAGCTTATTGAAGACTAGAATTAGCTAGCTATACATCCTCCCCTCAGACAAAGGCTTGAAATGCTTCAAGTTGCTCCTATTTCAATTCAATCCTGAAATTGGTCATTACAATGTGGCAGTGTCGTCTCTATCACCGTTTCAGAAAGGTCCAGAGTTTTTCTTCCCACAGTTTTAGTTAGCTAGACTAGCTAGCCTACCTTTAGCTTGGCTTGTTTACCTCTCTAGTGGGGGCCTAGCAAATTGACAAGGAAGCGTACAGGGGCGTTGAGCATGCAAACAGCGTGCATATGAGAACCAGACAAAAAGTTGCAAAAAATTTGAGCTAACTTCCACTTTTACAAGCCTGAGTTATCAGGCCAGTGAGTCACAGCTCACTGTTTAGTCACGTGGGTTGCTCGTCTCTGACCATCGTCAAAAACCTCTTCAAATAGTATCTAAAATAAGACATCTGTCTTATTCCCCCCATCATGCAAGGTTAGGGAGAGTTAGGGTCAGAGTTAGTGTTAGTCAGGGTTAGTTAGGGTCAGGGTTAAGTTTTGTTAGGGTCAGGGTTAGTTAGCACCAGGGTTAGTGTTAGTTAGGGCCGGGGTTAGGATTAGTTAGGGTCAGGGTTAGTTAGGGTCAGGGTTAAGTTTAGTTAGGGCCAGGGTTAGTTAGGGTCAGGGTTAGTTAGCGCCAGGGTTAGTGTTATTTAGGGCCAGGGTTAAGGTTAGTTCGGGTCAGGGTTAGCTATAACTCTACTGACCTGTACCTCCTCTCCCACAGCAACACTTTTATGGAGGTGAAGGCCATCTCCAACCAGATCTGGAAGTTCCAGAGATATCAGCTGATTATGATCTTCCATGACCGTCCGATCCTCCCTCCACCCCTCATCGTGTTCAGTCACCTCTACCTCCTGTTCAGAAGCTTTCGCTGCACCAAGAAGAATGATGGAGATCTGAATGAGAAGGACAGAGGACTCAGTGAGTGTATTTTTCATTCAAGTAACTAGAGTAGCATTGAAAAAGCTCCTAGTCAGGGATGTTTACTAAAAGTTCCACCAATGATCCTTAGTGCAGAGTTCTTCAAAAGAGTAATGTAGATATTTTCAATCAAGTGGATTACAAAGAAGAGTGCATACTGGACGGCAAACTCTGAACACTTTTCCCATCATAGTGTGGTGCTAGTGCATCAATGCGAAGTAAGTTGCCTGTTCCAGCCAACCATTGTCATGCTCAAGGGTGCAACTTTGGTTTTAGAAGTGGGGTGGACATAACCTGGCAGCGCTTCTGAAAGTCTTCCCATCTAAAGCTTGTTTCCTGCATTTCTACATAATCTAAAATGACTGTTTTGGGATTATTTTTGGGTCACATTTATTTTAAATAAGATTAGAATATGTTTAGGTCTTAAAAAGAACACCCGCCACCTGCAAAATGTGGGTAGATGTTGGTGTGTAAGATGTTTATTTCCCTATGCACGTCAAGACCACATAAGGGCTCCACAGTGCGAGCATTTTACTATCGTTTGCAAATAAAAATAGTCAAGTATGATCACATTTATAGTAAAATGAGGTATTTCTGCTGTTTTGTTTCCTAGCTGGTAAAGTAATCGCACAATGTCAAAAAACTATGAATCATATATAGCCTATCCCACTTCACGCTGCAACACTGCCTGGTTGGGATCTGTGCACACATTTTTAGAAGCAAACAGGCATAAAAGTTTGTCTAATTTCAAATCAAATGTTATTTGTCACATGTGCAGACCTTACATTGAAATGCTTACTTACAGGCCAACAATTATTTAAGAAGTAAAAAAAATGTGTTATTAACAGCTTCAACCCTGAACAGCTAATCAAAGGGCTACCCAGACCCTTCTTTTATGCTGTTGCTACTCTCTGTTCATTATCTATACATGGTCATTTTAACGCTACTTACATGTACATATTACCTAAATTACCTCGACTAACCGGTGCCTCCACATTGACTCTGTACTGGTACCCCCTGTATATAACCTCGCTATTGTTATTTTACTGCTGCTGTTGAATTATTTGTTACTTTTATTTTCTATTTTTCTACTTATCTATTTTTTACTTATTTTCTTGACGCTACCAAAACCTGTAGCGGGATACTTTCCGTCTGAAACCGCTGAATAGCATAGCGCAACAGTCAAATAATATTACTAGAAAATATTAATATTCATGAAATCACAAGTGCAATATTTTGAAACACAGCTTAGCCTTTTGTTAATCACCCTGTCGTCTCAGATTTTGAAATGATGCTTTACAGCGAAAGCAATCCAAGCGTTTGTGTAAGTTTATCGATAGCCTAGCATAGCATTAGGTACACATAGCATCAGGAAGCTTGGTCACGAAAATCAGAAAAGCAATATAATTAAAGGTTTACCTTTGATGATCTTTGATGATCTTTGGTTTTCACTCACGAGACTCCCAGTTACACAGCAAATGTTCCTTTTGTTCCCCAAAAATTATTTTTATACCCAAAATACCAACGTTTGTTTGTCGCATTATGTTCAGAAATCCACAGGAAAGAGAGGTCACAACAACGCAGACGGAAATTCCAAATAGTCTTCATAATGTCCACAGAAACATGTCAAACGTTTTTTATAATCATTCCTCAGGTAGTTTTTAAAATATATATTCAATAATATATCAACCGAGTGTATAGCTTTTTCCATAACAGCGGGAGGAACAATGGCCGGTTTTCTCAATTGCGCACCAACTCACTTTGAGAGCCCCCACCTCTCCACTTACGCAATGTGATCCTTCACGCTAATTTTTCAAAATAAAAGCCTGAAACTATGTCTAAAGACTGACACCTTAGGGAAGCCACAGAAAAAGGAATCTTGTTGATATCCCTTTAACATCATCACTCCACTTTATTAATCTGTTGTCTTGCTTAGTTTCCATTCTCTTATTGGCTCAGACATTGGGGTATAGATTATATTGGTGGCGTAACATGCATACTCCTACTGGTGCATATAACTGATTAGCTAAAGTTCCTGTCCAAAGGTCTTCAGAAGTTCAGGCCGATGTTATCTATGTATGATTAACCCATGTGCATGTCCAACATCAGATATGGCTCAGACCAGTCACACCTTGTTGGTCTACCTTGCCTCATCCATACAGATTTAGCTTACGTTCTGTTTCTTACATGTCTAATGGTTAATGCGATGTTGATTTAGCTTTGTACACTCACATGGCCTCAACCTTAATTATGCTTACACATGTCTAATATTTAAACTTACATCGATTCCTCTTTCTACTTCAAAGAGTACAGTATATGTACTGAAAAATCACCAGATGACTGGGAAATCTTTAACAGCAGTTGCTCAACGCATGCTCAGAGTACACGTCCTGGTAATCCGTCTGGCCCTGCGGCCTTGTGAAGGTTGACCTGTTGAAAGGTCTTACTCACATCGGCTATGGAGAGCATGATCACACAGTCGTCCTGAACATCTGATACTCTCATGCATGCGTCAGTTTTGCTTGCCTCAAAGCAAGCATAGAAGTTATTTAGCTTGTCTGGTAGGCTCGTGTCACTAGGCAGCGTGCGACTGTGCTTCCCTTTGTAGTCTAATAGTTTGCAAGCCCTGCCCAATTTGACAAGCGTCAGAGCCGGTGTACTACGATTCATTCTCAGAGTGCATAGCGGGATTTCTTATAAGCATCTGGGTTAGAATTCCGCTCCTTGAAAGCGGCAGCTCTGCCCTTAAGCTCAGTGAGAGTATTGCCTGTTAACCATGGCTTGGGGTATGTACGTACAGTCACTGTGGGGACGATGTCATTGATGCATTGATGAAGCCAGTGCCAGATGTGTACTCAATGCCATCGGCAGAATCCTGGAACATATTCGAGTCTGTGCTAGCAATACAGTCCTGTAGCTTAGCATCTGCGTCATCTGACGACTTCTTCATTGGTGCTTCCTGCATTAGATTCTGGTTGCACATTTAACATGTTGGTAGAAGTTACGTAAAAGGTCAAATGTATTAAAGTTTTCCTACCTTAATGTCCCCAGCCACTAGGAGCGCCGCCTAAGGATGAGCATTTCCTGTTTACTTATGTCATTACACAGCTCATTGAGTGCACTTTTAGTGCCAGCATCAGTTTGTGGTGGTAAACAGACAGCTACGAAAAATATAGATGAAAACTCTTGCTAAAATTGCTAACGTGGTCTACAGCTTATCATGAGATACTCTACCTCAGGTGAGCAAAAACTTGAGACTTCCTTAATTTTAGATTTCATGCACCAGCTGTTGTTTACAAATATACACAGACGCTATCCTGTTCTATCTTGCCGATGGACCGACAACTCAGCCAGCTGTATGTTATTCATGTCGTCGTTCAGCCACGACTCTGTCCAACATATTACAGTTTTTAATGTCCCGTTGGTAGGTAGGATATTCGTGATCGAGTATCCAATGTTTGTATGTTGGCTAATAGGACAAATGGTAGAGGCAGATTACCCACTTGCCATCGGAGTCTTACAAGGCACACTGACCTACGTCCCTGATATCTCCATCTCATTCTCCTAACAATGACTGGAATGTGGGCTTAATCAGGTATCTGAAAGAAATATGTTGTGTCTGACTCATTAAAGAAAAATCTTTGTCCAGTATGAGGTGAGTAAATCACTGTCCTAATATCTAGAAGCTCTTTTCGGTCATAAGCAACGGTGGCAGAAACATTATGTACAAAATACATTACAAATAACGTAAAGAAACACAATAGCACAATTTGTTAGGAGACCGTAAAATGGCAGCCTCCTCTGGCGCCAAAATGACTATCATTATCCTTTCCACCATTACCAACCCTAGTACTACAATTCACTGCTGTGTGTTTGCTTGTTGCAATAAAATAGTGACTTGAGAACGTCTCGTGACCGTGGACACATGTTGATTGTCTCTATTGTAAACTTCTCATAGTTCTCCAACCACCAGGCGGTCCTCTTTTTCATGGTCCTTTGAGACGGGTTAGAGACAATTACCCTGGAGAAATGACCAGCAGGGTCTGCTCACAGTACGCTCAGTTCCCCAGCCAATTTCTGGTCTGGATCAGGTTGGTCCTGACTACAGTTACGCAAGCAGTTGAAGCCCTCGACCAACTCAATCGTGAACAGCTCTGTTCAATCCCCAATCCTCAGAAGACTCTGCCTAGATACTGGTACGAGCAACCCTTTCAGACCATGTGGACCTCTACGGCCATGCCTGGACAGGGTCTACTCCCGGTCTGCCCCCCACCACATCAGTGGGACCTACCTAGGACAGTCACGACTCGGCTAAGGTGTGCCCTTCCAGAGGATGGTCTCTCTGCCCCTCAGCACCTCCCCGTCACCAATCTACTTCGAACCTGCTACGGGTTACTCAGCTCCAGCATACAAAGATGACAGTTGATTACGTTTCATCCTCGTCTGGGAGCAACCGGTTATGTTCCACCCCTTAAGCTGCTGAACGCCTAGCTTATAGCCACACCTCCATTACCCGGCACCATACACCGTAGCCATGTCACACCTCCATGTTCCGTTGCCATAAACTGAAGCCATGGCACATCTCCAGCTTCTGTTTCGTGAAGTAGAAGAAGGAGGGAGGTCTCCGCCCCGTATCGATTACCAGACACTGAATAAGGCTACTGTTAAATTCAGTTATCCCCTGCTTCTCATACCCACTATGATCAAACAGATGCATGGTGCTCAGTACTTTACCAAATTGGATTTACGAGGTGCCTACAACCTGGTGCCCTTCAGAGATGGGGGGGTGAATGGAAGAACGGGTACTGCGAATACAGGGTAATGCCCTATGGCCTGACAAATGCACCCTCTGTGTTTCATTAACGAGGTGTTTAGAGACATGTTCAGTCGCTGTGGGTCGCTGTGTAGTGGTGTACATAGACAACATCTTGGTGTGCTCCACTACAAGCGAGGAACATGTCTCATGTCAGGTCCGTTTTGGAAAGGTTGGTAGGGCATCACCTGTATGCCAAGGCGGAGAAGTGCCTTTTCTTCCAGCAGGTGTTCTCCTTCCTGGGCTATTGGATATCCACCGTGGGAGTGGAGATGGAAGAGCAGAGGGTCAGTGTAGTACGGTCGTGGTGTTCCATCCAACATAAAGGCAGTGCAGCGCTTCCTTGGTTTTGCCAAATATTTCAGGCACTTCATTAGGGGTTTCAGCACAGTGGTGGCCCCTCTCACCTCCCTCCTGAACTGGGGAGGCCATCAAAACCTATGTGCTCAAGAAATGTTTTACTAATGAACCTGTTCTGGCTGAACCTGACCCATCTCTGCCCTTCATTGTGGAGATGGACGCCTCCAAGTTTGGAGTAGGGGCTGTTCTCTCCCAACGCACTGAATCACCACCTAAACTCCACCCATGCACCTTCTACTCACAGAAGCTGTCTCCCACGGAGTGGAATTACGACGTGGGGGATTGTGAGTTGTTGGCCGTCAAGAAGGCGCTGAAAGCATAGTGGCACAGGCTGGAGGATGCTAAACACCCATTCCTTGTCTGGATGGAAAACAGGAACTTGGACTTCATTTGAGCAGGGAAGAGGCTGAACCCGCGTCAGGCCAGATGGGCCCTATTTTTCCCCAGGTTTGACTTTACCCTCTTCTACCGGCCCGGGATCAAAGAATGTTAAAGCCAATGTGTTGTCCCGGGTGCATGACACAGAGGAGTAGAGGGAGAAATTGACACCCATTATTCCCCTGTCCCGCATTGTGGCTCCTGTCGTGTGGAATGTGGACAAGTACATCCATCGAGCCCTGCGACACTGAGCCCTCAACTGCACACCATCCTGAGGGGTGTATCTAAGTGCCCTCTAACTCACCTGGGCACACACAGCACCTGTGTCGGGGCACCCGTGTATAACTCGTACTATCGATTGTCTCTCCACCAAGCACTGGTGAATCAACTTGGCCCGGGACGTCCGGGTTACGTTTCTTCCTGCTCCACCTGCGCACAGAGCAAGACACCTAGACACCTCCTCTATGGCAAACTCCACCCGCTGCAGGTTCCACAATGACCCTGGTCCCATCTCTCCGTGGACTATGTCACAGACCTTCCCCCTCTGAGGGGCACACCACCATCCTGGTCGTTGTGGACCGGTTTTCCAAAGCCTGTCATTTGATTCCTCTACCTGGTGTCCCTACAGCCCTGTAGACTACAGAGTCTCTCTTCACTACAGGATCCCAGAAGACATCGTGACTGACCATGGTCCTCAGTTCACCTCCCGTGTCTGGAAGGCCTTAATGGAACAACTGGTTGTCACCATCAGTCTCACCTCCGAGTACCGTCCCCAATCAAATGGGCAGGTGGAAAGGGTAAATCAGGACTGGGTAGGTACCTTCATAGTTACTGTCAGGACCGACTGAGGGAGTGAGTTGCATTGCTGCCTTAGGCAGAATACGCACAGAACTCCCTCCGTCACTCCTCCACTAACCTCACATCCTTTCAGTGTGTTCTTCGCTATCAGCCGTCCCTGGCACCGGAGTCAGATCGATGCTCCTGCGGTGGGCGATGTCAGGCCAATCATCACTGCAGTGTGGCCCCGGTCTTTCACCCCAGTGACAGGGTCTGGCTTTTTACGAAGGACCTGCCCCTCCGCCTCCCTGCCGGAAGCTGTGCCCACAGTTTGTGGGGCCATTCAAAGTCCTGAGGAAAGTCAATGAGGTGACGTACAGATTACATCTCCCCGTCAATTACCGTATCTCACCCTCATTTCATGCATCTCTCCTCAGGCCGGTGGCAGCGCTTTGATCTATGGTACTTAAACTCAGTAAATCTAAACGTGTGACTGCCTCCTGCCTTGTCCTCTCTACACCAGTTACAGTGCTGGATATGGTCTTTGACTGGTTATAATGTTTTTTTGATCTGACAGAGTTGTCAGAGGTGGAGGTGTTGCCATATTTACAAAGTACAACTTAAATGTTTCTGTATCTCTCACTGTCCCTAAGCAATTTGAATGTCTTGTCATGAATTTGGGCCTTGGTAATAATGCCCAACTTACTCTAGTAGGAATGTATCACCCTCCCTTCCTCCCTCAATATGTGCTCATAGCTGATTGTCTGACTTGCTAACTATATAATACCTGAATTATACATTTTGGGCGATCTTAATTATAATTGGTTGATGCCAGCTTCCAAAATATATCTTCATTGAGCTAAATCTAACGCATCTGAACCAACCTGCCCCAAATTCAAACACCTGAAAATCTTCACTTTCAGATATTATTTTGAGCAACTCCCCTCATAAGTATACAGCCAATGAAATGTTTGCTAATGAGTTCAGTGACCAAATCAAACTTTGGTTAGCAGATGTTACACATGGTTAGCAGATGTTACACATGGTTAGCAGATGTTACACATGGTTAGCAGATGTTACACATGGTTAGCAGATGTTATTGCAAGTGTAGCGATATGCATGTGCTTCTAGTGCTTCTAGTTCTGACAGGGCTGCAAAATCTAACAAGTAATCTAACAATTCCATAACAACTACAAAATACACACAAAGTAAAGGAATATAATTAGAATATATACATATGAGATGAGTAATGACAGAGCAGCATAGGCAAGATGCAATAGATAGTGTAAAATACAGTATATACATATGAGATGAGTAATGGAAGATATGTAGACATTATTAAAGTGGCATTATTAAAGTGACTAGTGATCCATTGTTACGCACGCCTCTTGGAGGGGGCAACGCAACACCCTGATACACTCAATTCCCCGTGGAGTGAAAGAGGAATGGGATTGCAGGTGCTGGTAAGGATGACAAAAACAGAATTTTACCATTTACAGGGAATTCATTTCCTTCGCACGTTAACTTGGGGAAAGGGGCTGGACGGAACCAAAGCAAAGAAAGTTAAAGTTAGAGAGCCCCCTCTCCTACCTACCCACTACCCACCTATTCTTACCTACCCACCTATTCTTACATACCCACCTATTCTTACCTACCCACCTATTCTTACCTACCCACCTATTCTTACATACCCACCTATTCTTACCTACCCACCTATTCTCACCTCCCGACCTAATCTTACCTACCCACCTAATCTTACCTAATCTTACCTACCCACCTAATCTTACCTATTCTTACCTACCCACCCATTCTTACCTACCCATTACCTACCTATTCTTACCTACCCACCTATTCTTACCTACCCACCCATTCTTACCTACCCACTACCCGCCTATTCTTACCTACCCACCTATTCTTACCTACCCATTACCTACCTATTCTTACCTACCCACCTATTCTTACCTCCCGACCTAATCTTACCTATTCTTACCTACCCACCTATTCTTACCTACCCACCTATTCTTACCTACCCACCTATTCTTACCTACCCACCTATTCTTACCTACCCACCTATTCTTACCTACCTACCTATTCTTACCTACCCACCTATTCTTACATACCCACCTATTCTTACCTACCCACCTATTCTTACCTCCCGACCTAATCTTACCTACCCACCTAATCTTACCTATTCTTACCTACCCACCTATTCTTACCTACCCACTACCCACCTAATCTTACCTATTCTTACCTACCCACCTATTCTTACCTACCCACTACCCACCTATTCTTACCTATTCTTACCTACCCACCTAATCTTACCTATTCTTACATACCCACCTATTCTTACCTACCCACTACCCACCTAATCTTACCTATTCTTACCTACCCACCTATTCTTACCTACCCACTACCCACCTAATCTTACCTATTCTTACCTACCCACCTATTCTTACCTTCCCACCTATTCTTACCTACCCACTACCCACCTATTCTTACCTACCCACCTATTCTTACCTACCCACCTATTCTTACCTACCCACCTATTCTTACCTACCCACCTATTCTCACCTCCCGACCTAATCCTACCTACCCACCTAATCTTACCTATTCTTACCTACCCACCTATTCTTACCTACCCACTACCCACCTATTCTTACCTACCCACCTATTCTTACCTACCCATTACCTACCTATTCTTACCTACCCACCTATTCTTACCTACCCACCTATTCTTACCTACCCACCTATTCTTACCTACCCACCTATTCTTACCTCCCGACCTAATCTTACCTACCCACCTAATCTTACCTATTCTTACCTACCCACCTATTCTTACCTACCCACTACCCACCTAATCTTACCTATTCTTACCTACCCACTACCCACCTATTCTTACCTATTCTTACCTACCCACCTAATCTTACCTATTCTTACATACCCACCTATTCTTACCTACCCACTACCCACCTAATCTTACCTATTCTTACCTACCCACCTATTCTTACCTACCCACTACCCACCTAATCTTACCTATTCTTACCTACCCACCTAATCTTACCTATTCTTACATACCCACCTATTCTTACCTACCCACCTATTCTTACCTACCCACCTATTCTTACCTACCCACCTATTCTTACCTACCCACCTATTCTTACCTTCCCACCTATTCTTACCTACCCACCTATTCTTACCTACCCACCTATTCTTACCTACCCACTACCCATCTATTCTTACCTACCCACTACCCACCTATTCTTACCTACCCACCTATTCTTACCTACCCATTACCTACCTATTCTTACCTACCCACCTAATCTTACCTATTCTTACCTACCCACCTATTCTTACCTACCCACTACCCACCTATTCTTACCTACCCACCTATTCTTACCTACCCACCTATTCTTACCTACCCACTACCCACCTATTCTTACCTACCCACCTATTCTTACCTACCCACCTATTCTTACCTACCCACCTATTCTTACCTACCCACCTATTCTTACCTCCCGACCTAATCTTACCTACCCACCTAATCTTACCTATTCTCACCTACCCACCTATTCTTACCTACCCACTACCCACCTATTCTTACCTACCCACCTATTCTTACCTACCCATTACCTACCTATTCTTACCTACCCACCTATTCTTACCTCCCGACCTAATCTTACCTACCCACCTAATCTTACCTATTCTTAGCTACCGACCTATTCTTACCTACCCACTACCCACCTATTCTTACCTACCCACCTATTCTTACCTTCCCACCTATTCTTACCTACCCACTACCCACCTATTCTTACCTACCCACTACCCACCTATTCTTACCTACCCACCTATTCTTACCTACCCACCTATTCTTACCTACCCACCTATTCTCACCTCCCGACCTAATCTTACCTACCCACCTAATCTTACCTATTCTTACCTACCCACCTATTCTTACCTACCCACTACCCACCTATTCTTACCTACCCACCTATTCTTACCTACCCATTACCTACCTATTCTTACCTACCCACCTATTCTTACCTACCCACCTATTCTTACCTACCCACCTATTCTTACCTACCCACTATCCACCTATTCTTACCTACCCACCTATTCTTACCTACCCACCTATTCTTACCTACCCACCTATTCTTACCTACCCACCTATTCTTACCTACCCACCTATTCTTACCTCCCGACCTAATCTTACCTACCCACCTAATCTTACCTATTCTTACCTACCCACCTATTCTTACCTACCCACTACCCACCTATTCTTACCTACCCACCTATTCTTACCTACCCACCTATTCTTACCTACCCACCTATTCTTACCTACCCACCTATTCTTACCTACCCATTACCTACCTATTCTTACCTACCCACCTATTCTTACCTACCCACCTATTCTTACCTACCCACCTATTCTTACCTACCCACCTATTCCTACCTACCCACTATCCACCTATTCTTACCTACCCACCTATTCTTACCTACCCACCTATTCTTACCTACCCACCTATTCTTACCTACCCACCTATTCTTACCTACCCACCTATTCTTACCTACCCACCTATTCTTACCTACCCACCTATTCTCACCTCCCGACCTAATCTTACCTACCCACCTAATCTTACCTATTCTTACCTACCCACCTATTCTTACCTACCCACTACCCACCTATTCTTACCTACCCACCTATTCTTACCTACCCATTACCTACCTATTCTTACCTACCCACCTATTCTTACCTACCCACCTATTCTTACCTACCCACCTATTCTTACCTACCCACCTATTCTTACATACCCACCTATTCTTACCTACCCACCTATTCTTACCTACCTACCTATTCTTACCTACCCACCTATTCTTACATACCCACCTATTCTTACCTACCCACCTATTCTTACCTCCCGACCTAATCTTACCTACCCACCTAATCTTACCTATTCTTACCTACCCACCTATTCTTACCTACCCACTACCCACCTATTCTTACCTCCCGACCTAATCTTACCTACCCACCTAATCTTACCTATTCTTACCTACCGACCTATTCTTACCTACCCACTACCCACCTATTCTTACCTACCCACCTATTCTTACCTTCCCACCTATTCTTACCTACCCACTACCCACCTATTCTTACCTACCCACTACCCACCTATTCTTACCTACCCACCTATTCTTACCTACCCACCTATTCTTACCTACCCACCTATTCTCACCTCCCGACCTAATCTTACCTACCCACCTAATCTTACCTATTCTTACCTACCCACCTATTCTTACCTACCCACTACCCACCTATTCTTACCTACCCACCTATTCTTACCTACCCATTACCTACCTATTCTTACCTACCCACCTATTCTTACCTACCCACCTATTCTTACCTACCCACCTATTCTTACCTACCCACTATCCACCTATTCTTACCTACCCACCTATTCTTACCTACCCACCTATTCTTACCTACCCACCTATTCTTACCTACCCACCTATTCTTACCTACCCACCTATTCTTACCTCCCGACCTAATCTTACCTACCCACCTAATCTTACCTATTCTTACCTACCCACCTATTCTTACCTACCCACTACCCACCTATTCTTACCTACCCACCTATTCTTACCTACCCACCTATTCTTACCTACCCACCTATTCTTACCTACCCACCTATTCTTACCTACCCATTACCTACCTATTCTTACCTACCCACCTATTCTTACCTACCCACCTATTCTTACCTACCCACCTATTCTTACCTACCCACCTATTCCTACCTACCCACTATCCACCTATTCTTACCTACCCACCTATTCTTACCTACCCACCTATTCTTACCTACCCACCTATTCTTACCTACCCACCTATTCTTACCTACCCACCTATTCTTACCTACCCACCTATTCTTACCTACCCACCTATTCTCACCTCCCGACCTAATCTTACCTACCCACCTAATCTTACCTATTCTTACCTACCCACCTATTCTTACCTACCCACTACCCACCTATTCTTACCTACCCACCTATTCTTACCTACCCATTACCTACCTATTCTTACCTACCCACCTATTCTTACCTACCCACCTATTCTTACCTACCCACCTATTCTTACCTACCCACCTATTCTTACCTACCCACCTATTCTTACCTACCCACCTATTCTTACCTACCTACCTATTCTTACCTACCCACCTATTCTTACATACCCACCTATTCTTACCTACCCACCTATTCTTACCTCCCGACCTAATCTTACCTACCCACCTAATCTTACCTATTCTTACCTACCCACCTATTCTTACCTACCCACTACCCACCTATTCTTACCTACCCACCTATTCTTACCTACCCACCTATTCTTACCTACCCACCTATTCTTACCTACCCACCTATTCTCACCTCCCGACCTAATCTTACCTACCCACCTAATCTTACCTATTCTTACCTACCCACCTATTCTTACCTACCCACTACCCACCTATTCTTACCTACCCACCTATTCTTACCTACCCATTACCTACCTATTCTTACCTACCCACCTATTCTTACCTACCCACCTATTCTTACCTACCCACCTATTCTTACCTACCCACCTATTCCTACCTACCCACTATCCACCTATTCTTACCTACCCACCTATTCTTACCTACCCACCTATTCTTACCTACCCACCTATTCTTACCTACCCACCTATTCTTACCTACCCACCTCTTCTTACCTACCCACCTAATCTTACCTACCCATCTATTCTTACCTACCCACTACCCACCTAATCTTACCTATTCTTACCTACCCACCTATTCTTACCTACCCACTACCCACCTATTCTTACCTACCCACCTATTCTTACCTACCCACCTATTCTTACCTTCCCACCTATTCTTACCTTCCCACCTATTCTTACCTACCCACCTATTCTTACCTACCCACCTATTCTTACCTACCCACATATTCTTACCTACCCACTACCCACCTATTCTTACCTACCCACCTATTCTTACCTTCCCACCTATTCTTACCTACCCACCTATTCTTACCTACCCACCTATTCTTACCTACCCACCTATTCTTACCTACCCACTACCCACCTATTCTTACCTACCCACCTATTCTTACCTACCCACCTATTCTTACCTACCCACCTATTCTTACCTACCCATTACCTACCTATTCTTACCTACCCACCTATTCTTACCTACCCACCTATTCTTACCTACCCACCTATTCTTACCTACCCACTACCCACCTATTCTTACCTACCCACTACCCACCTATTCTTACCTACCCACCTATTCTTACCTACCCACCTATTCTTACCTACCCACCTATTCTTACCTACCCATTACCTACCTATTCTTACCTTCCCACCTATTCTTACCTACCCATTACCTACCTATTCTTACCTACCCACCTATTCTTACCTACCCACCTATTCTTACCTACCCCTTACCTACCTATTCTTACCTACCCACCTATTCTTACCTACCCACTACCCACCTATTCTTACCTACCCACTACCCACCTATTCTTACCTACCCACCTATTCTTACCTACCCACCTATTCTTACCTACCCACCTATTCTTACCTACCCACCTATTCTTAGCGCTAACTGCATAGCCACGAACCTCAAATCAGCCCGACTAACCGGTGTCTGTATGTAGCCTCTACTGTATATAGCCTCGCTACTGTTATTTTGATTTATTTCCATACCTATTGTTTGCACTATTGGTTAGAGCCTAAGGGTGTATGTATGTTATTTTATGTTATGGCCCACAGGCCTCTTGCCTAAGCACTCCCAAGGTGCCTTCCCCTTCCCTCCTGGGAACAGAAACCATTTTTTAACATAAACATACCTCAGCAGGACCGGATACAAAACACTTTACTTACCTGTAAGTAAGCATTTCACTGTAATACCCGTTGTATTCGGCACACGTGACAAATAAACTTTGATTTGAAATACAGGGGATGGTCTTACCTAGTGTGCATAGATATAGTAAATACTACGGGTGTATGTATGCCTACAGGCCTCTTGCCTAAGCACTCCCAAGGTGCCTACCCCTTCCCTCTGGGAACAAAAACAGTTTTTTTAACATAAACATACCTCAGCAGGACCGGCAACAAAATACTTTACAAAAACTGTCTGAGCAACAACCAACACAGGACATCAAAGAAGCTCTCTCTGAGCAACAACCAACACAGGACAACAAAGAAGCTCTCTCTGAGCAACAACCAACACAGGACATCAAAGAAGCTCTCTCTGAGCAACAACCAACACAGGACATCAAAGAAGCTCTCTCTGAGCAACAACCAACACAGGACATTAAAGAAGCTCTCTCTGAGCAACAACCAACACAGGACATCAACAAAGCTCTTTCCATCCTAACAAAGAAACACTGGCTTTTATCCAGCTGCAGAAGGAGTCTGTAATTGAAGACAGATGTATCCCATGACGAGAGGTTCAAGAAGCTAAAACATAGAGATAATCCATGGTGCATGCATGAACTATCAGAGAAACTTACGGAGAGAAATTTAGCTTGGGCTAAGGTTGACTGATTCTACATCTGGGCTAAGGCTGACTGATTCTACATCTGGGCTAAGGCTGACTGATTCTACCACTGACTGGCAGTTCTTCAGACACTTGAGAAATAGATGTCTATCCCTGGTTATACAAGCAAAATAAACAGGCTTTTTGAACTGTGTATCTGAGAATGGTGGGAATCCAGCTGCTTTATGGTCACATCTCTGAAACACAACTCCATTACCCCAGCATGTTATGACAGCCTCTGTTCCCATAACAGATACAATGGAAATGTGTGGTGCTTTTAATAACCACTTTGCCACAGAGGGCCACCTATTTGATAGAATAGCTTCTGAAAACTCTGAGAGGAGTCCTATACTCACCTTGAGCCAGGTTGCAGACAACGATACATTCCCAGATACACATTCCTCTTTATAATTTCAATCACTTGATGTCTATAATGTACTAAGTCCCTTATTGAAGATAAATGTAAATAAATCCACTGAGGCTGACTCACTTGACTCCAATATGAAGTTGTTCTCCCCTTTGCTGCTACAACAGCCTCCAATCTTCTGGTAAGGCTTTCGACTAGATGTTGGAATATTGCATTCGGGACTTGCTTCCCATTCAGCCAAGACCATTAGGAGGTCTGGTATTGATGTTGGAAGATTAGGCCTAGCTCGGGGTTGGCGTTCCAATTCATCCCAAAGGTGTTCGATGGGGTTGAGGTCAGGGCTCTGTGAAGGCCTGTCAAGTTCTTCCACATTGATTTCAATAAACCATTTCTTTATGGACCTTGCTTTGTTCATGGGGGAATTGTGATGCTGAAACAGGAAAGGGCCTTCCCCAAACTGGTGCCAAAGTTGGAAGCACAGAATCCTCTAGATTGTCATTGGTTGCTGTGGCGTTAAGATCTCCCTTCACTGGAACTAAGGGGCCTAGCCCGAACCATGAAAAAGCCCCAGACCATTATTCATCCTCCACCCACCTTTACAGTTGGAGCTATGCATGGGGGCAGGTAGAGTTCTCCTGGCATCCGCCAAAACCAGATTCGTCTGTCGGACTGTCGGATAGTGAAGCGTGATCAATCACTCCAAAGACCATGTTTCCACTGCTTCAGAGTTCAATGGTGGCGAGCTTTACACAGCTCCAGCCAACGCTTGGCATTGCACACGGTGATCTTAGTCTTGTGTGCGGCTGTTCGGACATGGAAACCCATCCCGGCGAATAGTGCTGATGTTGGTTCCAGAGGCAGTTTTGAACTTGGTAGTGAGTGTTCCAACCAAGGACAGACAATTTTTACGCGTTACGTGCTTCAGTACCGGCTGTCCCGTTCTGTGTGCTTGTGTGGTCCACCACTTTGCGGCTGAGCCGTTGTTGCTCCTAGACGTTTCCTCTTCACAATAACAGTACTTACATTTGACCGGGCAGCTCTATGACGGTGCCATATTGAAAGTCACTGAGCTCTTCAGCAGTCCATTCTGCTGTCAGTGTTTCTCTGTGGAGATCGCATGGCTGTTCTGCTGAAGTTTCTACACCTGTCACCAACGGGTGAGGCTGAAATAGCCGAATCCATTCATTTGAAGGGATGTCCACATACTGCTGTATACAGTAGTTTAGTTCCTAAAATAAGGGTCAAAATACATGTTAAAAATATTCAAATAGTTTCCTGATCTTTCTTATATCTCTCATATATAGGACAGACACTTCAGAACAAACCTCCTTTTGATTTTTGGGGGGGACTATCTGTTCTTCCATCTAGTGAATCTGTTCTTCCATGAGTTTCTTTTGGCTAATAGCAGTAATGTCAAATTCAGTGTTTCATCCAATTATTTTTTCATGTATTTTTGATGTCTTAAGGGGTCTTAAAATTCAAAATCAAATAACTAATTAAACCATCCTAAAACAATTCCATGTGTTAGCTTAGAACCCCACCCACTCCCTCCTCCGGCTTAGACAGGGCTTAGACTCTAGAGTGTTATTAACAGTCATTCATTCATTCATTCACAGGTCTGTACAAGCACTCCACTTCCACTGACTAGAGCATAGATATCCTGTCTCCATGTTAGTTTTCAGAAATGTACCTAATATTGATATCCTGCCTTTTCCCTCCAGAGCTACGGCTAAACCCTGAGGAGCTGAAGGCTCTATTTGAGTTTGAGGAGCAGTGTGTGGAGGAATACTTCAGAGAGAAGGAAGACGAGCACCATTCATCCAGTGACCAGAGGATCAAGGTCACATCAGAACGGTAAGACAATCCCACACAATCCCATTGCTCACTGCAAAACACTCCCACCCAATTAAAACATCTGCTGAAGATGGGACAGAAGCTTCATTACATTAAAATGACCATGTCCAAAAGTGTTTTTGAATCTGGTATTTTATAAGTGTGAAGTATTAGTAAGTATGTTCCTGAAACTCCTGTTGTTCCTTCAGTGTGAATAGAAATATGTTGTTCTAGGAGCTTGTCTAATATTAATGTTGTCTCTCCTTCCTCTCCCCAGGGTGGAGAACATGTCCATGCGTCTGGAGGAGGTGAATGAGCGGGAGAACACCATGAAGGCGTCCCTGCAGACGGTGGACCTTCGACTGGCACAGCTGGAAGACATCCACAGCCGCATGATGAACGCCCTAGAAAAGCTGGCTGGGGTCGACCATTCAGAGCTTAAACGCTCCCACTCCACACACTCCTCCTACTGCGACCCGTCCTCCCTGCTCCGAGCCAGCTCCATCAACAGCGCTGACGGCTACAGCATGTACCGCTTCCAGATGGACGTGGAGGAGGCTGAGAGGAAAGCCCAGCTTGGCACTGAGAGGCAGGGCAGTGTACGGTCTCGCCTAGGGTCTGAGAGGCAGGGCAGCGTGCTGTCTCGTCTAGGGTCTGAAAGACAGGGCAGCGTACTGTCTCGTCTAGGGTCTGAAAGACAGGGCAGTGTCAGCAGAACATCCAACCTGTCTGTAGGTCCGGAGAGACAGGGCAGTCTACAGAAATTGTCTAGCGCATCTACCCTGACTGTAGGCCGGGAGCGACATGGCAGCCTACAAACCAGAGTTTCCAAGGACTACGGCCAGGCGTTAGACATGGACAGAGCAGACAGGACACGGCCCAGCTCCTATGTGGACATCCTGATCTCCCCATGTGAACAAAGGGCTGAAGGGGAGACAGATGGAGGAGAAACCAAGTCTGACATACCTAAAGACAAAGTACCAGATCCCACAGATCCACTGGAGGCTGCATTAGCTAAAGCAGGTCTACCAATAGAGAAGACCAAGCTGGAGAAGTCTAGATCTGTTAAATGCTATCCCAGCAACCCTGTGGATCACTGCATTACCTCTAGAAGCAGGGCTAAGAGCACTATCCTCTACGACCAAACTGCTGCCAATTGCGAGGCCCTCTGGGTTGCAGACTACAATCCTAAACAGGAATCCCCAGAGAGTAGAGATCCCCTGGATAGTGCATTGGCTACAGAAGGTCTGCCAAGAGAGAAGTCCAAACTGGTGGCAACCATGTCCTCCCCATTGGCAAAGTTTATCCATCCTATTCCATACTACCACACCACACCTCCATTTACCCCTCGATCCACTAGGACCAGGGCTAAAAGCAACATCTCCCCAACCACAGCAGGGGATGAGAGTGAGGCCCTCTGGGCTGCAGACTACAGATCTGTGATAGACCAGGTATCCGATGCTCCAGGCCAGTTGCCAGCCTGCTGGGAGTACAAGGTCCCCCACATCCACATCGGACAACAGCCCAAGGTCTCTGTGGTCAGGCCTCATGGCCAGCTACCTGACACACAGAGATTCTCTGAACCTGAGCCTGAAAAACTAGAGTCTAACATGGTTCCTCTGATTCCACCAGCTGTAGAGACTGAACTACTTAAACAGCATCCTGACATGGTTCAACAAGATGCTTTGCTGGTTCCACCAGAGGCTTTGCTGGTTCCTCCAGACATTAAGTTGTCACCTCCTCCTCCGACTGAGCTGGATCCTCCAGAGACTGAGTTGGTTCTTCCACTGGGTCCTCCAACTATAGCAACATACCTGGATCTTCCAACCATAAAAACACACCTGGTACCTCAAACCATAGAGAGGGAACTAGTTATTCCAGCTATAGAGACTGAACTAGTTGTTCCAGCTATAGATACTGCACTAGTTCTTCCAGCTACAGAGACTGAACAAGATGGTCCAACCACATACACTGGATTCATTATTCCAACCATAGAGAGTGAGCTACTTATTCCATCTATAGAGAGTGAACTACTTATTCCATCTATGGAGAGTGAACTACTTATTCCATCTATGGAGAGTGAACTACTTATTCCATCTATAGAGACTGAACTACAAATTCCAAACAAAGAGACTGAACTTCTTATTCCAACCAGAGACTAAAATAGTTATTCCAGCTGTAGAGACTGAACTACTTATTCTAACCATAAAACTAAACTAGTTCCTCCACCCATAGAGACTGAACTAGTAATTCCAACCATAAACACTGAACAAGTTATCCCAGCTATAGAGACTGAACTAAGTATTCTAACCACAGAGAATTAACTATATATTACAACCATGAAGATTAAACTAGCTATTCCAGCTATAGAGACTGAAGTAGTTATTCCAGCTACAGAAACTGAATTGGTTATTCTAACCATAGACTGAACTAGTTATTCCAACCATGCAGACTGAAATAGTTATTCTAACAATAGACACTGAACTAGTTCCTCAAATAACATACACTGAACAAGTTATTCCAACCACAGAGACTGAAGTAATTATTATAGACATAGAGACTGAGCAGGTTATTCCAGCTATACAGACTGAAATAGTTGTTTCAAACATTGAGGCTGAACCAGTTATTCCAACAATAGAGATGTAACTAGTTATTCCAGCCATTGACTGAACTAGTTATTCCAACCACGGAGACCAAACTAGCTATTCCAACAAAAGACAATGAACTAGTTCCTCAAATAACAGAGACTGAGCGAATTATTCCAGAGACATAGACTGAGCTAGTTATTCCAGCTATATACAGACAAGTATCGAGACTGAACAAGTCATTCTAACAATAGAGAGTTAAATAGTTATGCCAAATATATACTGAACTAGTTCATCCAATCATAATGACTGAAGTAGTTATTCCAACTATAGCTACAGAACTAGGTATTCTAGCCCTACAGACTAAACTAGTTGTTCCAACAATATACACTGAACTAGTTATTTCACCAATATACGCTGAACTAGTTCCTCCAATAGTAAATACTTACATAGTTATTCCAACCATTAAGACTGAAATAGTTATTGCAATTATGGAGATGGAACCAGTTATAACAACCATAGAGACTGAAGTAGTTATTTCAACCACACAGACTGAACTAGTTATTTCAACAATATACACATACTGTAACTAGTTCCTCAAACAACAGAGACTGAACTAGTTATTCCAACCATAGTGACTGAACTTGTTATTCCAACCATAGAGGATGAAATATGTTTTCCAGTCATAGAGAATAATCAAGTTATTCCAGCTGTACAGACTGAACTAGTTATTTCAACTAAACTACTTATTCCAATAATAGAGACTGAAATAGTTATTTCCAAAGAGCTTGAGCAAGTTATTCCAACATTAGAGACTGAACTAGTTCCTTCAATCATACAGACTGAACTAGTTATTCCAGCTAGAGTCTGAACTAGTTTTTCAAAGAGAGACTGAACTAGCTATTCCAGCCATAGACTCTGACCTAGTTATTCCAGCCATAGAGACAGAACTAATTATTCCAACAATAGAAACTGAACTATTTATGTCAACAATATACATTGAAATAGAGTGCCTTGCGAAAGTTTTCGGCCCCCTTGAACTTTGCGACCTTTTGCCACATTTCAGGCTTCAAACATAAATATATAAAACTGTATTTTTTTGGGAAGAATCAACAACAAGTGGGACACAATCATGAAGTGGAACGACATTTATTGGATATTTCAAACTTTTTTAACAAATCAAAAACTGAAAAATTGGGCGTGCAAAATTATTCAGCCCCCTTAAGTTAATACTTTGTAGCGCCACCTTTTGCTGTGATTACAGCTGTAAGTCGCTTGGGGTATGTCTCTATCAGTTTTGCACATCGAGAGACTGACATTTTTTTCCCATTCCTCCTCAGCTCGAGCTCAGTGAGGTTGGATGGAGAGCATTTGTGAACAGCAGTTTTCAGTTCTTTCCACAGATTCTCGATTGGATTCAAGTCTGGACTTTGACTTGGCCATTCTAACACCTGTATATGTTTATTTTTGAACCATTCCATTGTAGATTTTGCTTTATGTTTTGGATCATTGTCTTGTCGGAAGACAAATCTCCGTCCCAGTCTCAGGTCTTTTGCAGACTCCATCAGGTTTTCTTCCAGAATGGTCCTGTATTTGGCTCCATCCATTTTCCCATCAATTTTAACCATCTTCCCTGTCCCTGCTGAAGAAAAGCAGGCCCAAACCATGATGCTGCCACCACCATGTTTGACAGTGGGGATGGTGTGTTCAGCGTGATGAGCTGTGTTACTTTTACGCCAAACATAACGTTTTGCATTGTTGCCAAAATGTTCAATTTTGGTTTCATCTGACCAGAGCACATTCTTCCACATGTTTGGTGTGTCTCCCAGGTGGCTTGTGGCAAACTTTAAACAACACTTTTTATGGATATCTTTAAGAAATGGCTTTCTTCTTGACACTCTTCCATAAAGGCCAGATTTGTGCAATATACGACTGATTGTTGTCCTATGGACAGAGTCTCCCACCTCAGCTGTCGATCTCTGCAGTTCATCCATAGTGATCATGGGCCTCTTGGCTGCATCTCTGATCAGTCTTCTCCTTGTATGAGCTGAAAGTTTAGAGGGACGGCCAGGTCTTGGTAGATTTGCAGTGGTCTGATACTCCTTCCATTTCAATATTATCGCTTGCACAGTCATTTGTCAACATTGGATCATTCAGAGATTGGGATGTTTAAAGCAATTTTGGGAAATCATCCCGGATTTTGTATCCAAATCCAGCTTTAAACTTCTTCACAACAGTATCTCGGACCTGCCTGGTGTGTTCCTTGTTCTTCATGATGCTCTCTGCAGACTTTTAACGGACCTCTGAGACTATCACAGTGCAGGTGCATTTATACGGAGACTTTATTACACACAGGTGGATTGTATTTATCATCATTAGTCATTTAGGTCAACATTGGATCATTCAGAGATCCTCACTGAACTTCTGGAGAGAGTTTGCTGCACTGAAAGTAAAGGGGCTGAATAATTTAGACACGCCTCAATTTTCAGTTTTTGATTTGTTAAACCATAAGTGTAAGAGGTTAAAACTTAGCCTTTTCTTAACAACATGCAGTTTGAAATATCCAATAAATGTCGTTCCACTTCATGATTGTGTCCCACTTGTTGTTGATTCTTCACAAAAAAATACAGTTTTATATCTTTATGTTTGAAGCCTGAAATGTGGCAAAAGAGTGTTTTCGCAAAGTTCAAGGGGGCGTTTTTCTTCCAAAATGAAATAGCGCCACCATAAGTGTTTAAAAAGTTTGCAATAAAGGCACTGTAGTTCCTCCAGCAAGAGATACTAAACGAATTATTGCAACCATAAGACTGAACTAGTTATTCAAATTTTAGAGACATAACCAGTTATTCCAACCATAAAGACCAAACTAGCTATTCCAGCTATAGAGACAGAAGTATTTATTACAGCTATAGATACTGAAGTAGTTATTCCAGCTATAGAGACTGAACTAGTTGTTCCAGCTATAGATACTGAAGTAGTTATTCCAGCTATAGATACTGAAGTAGTTATTACAGCTATATATACTGAACTAGGTATTCCAGATACAGAGACCAAACAAGTTAGTCCAACCATAGAGACTGAACTAGGTATTCCAACCATATACACCGGATTAGTTATACCAACCATAGAGACTGAACTACTTATTCCAGGTATAGAGAGTGAACTACATATTCCAAGCATAGAGGCTGAACTACAAATTCCAACCATAAAGACTGAACTGCTTATTCCAACCAGAGACTGAACTTCTTATTCAAACTGAAGACTGAACTAGTTCCTCCAACCATATAGACTGAATTAGTTATTAATTAGATACTGAAGTAGTTATTCCAGCTATAGATACTGAAGTAGTTATTCCAATAATAGTCACTGAATTAGTTATTCCAATAATAGTCACTGGATTAGTTATTCCAACAAAAGACACTGAAATAGTTCCTCTAACAAAATATACTGATGAAGTTATTCCAACCATTAAACATTAACTATTTATTCTAATTACAGAGACTGAAACAGTTATTCCAACAATAGATACTGAACTAGCTATCCCAACCATATACTGAACTATTTCCTCCAACCTTTAAGATTGAACTAGTTATTCTAACCATAGATACTGAACAAGTTATTCCAGTTATAGAGACCGAAGTAGTTCATTCAACCATGGGGACTGAACTAGTTATTCTACTATATAGACTGAACTAGTTCTTCCAACCATAGAGACTGAACTCGTTATTCCACATATAGAGACTGAATTAGCTATTCCAGCTGTAAAAGACTGAACATATTCCACATATAAAGACTGAACAAGTTATTCCAGCTACATACACTGAACTAATCATTCCAGCTTTACAGACTGAACTAGGTATTTCAGCTATAGAGACTGAACTCGTTATTCCACATATAGAGACTGAATTAGCTATTCCAGCTGTAAAAGACTGAACATATTCCACATATAAAGACTGAACAAGTTATTCCAGCTACATACACTGAACTAATCATTCCAGCTTTACAGACTGAACTAGGTATTTCAGCTATAGAGACTGAACTAGTTATTTCAGCTATAGAGACTGAACTAGGTATTTCAGCTATAGAGACTGAACTAGTTATCGCAACAATAGAGATTGAACAAGTTTTTCCAACCATAGCAATTGAATTAGTTCATCCAACAATTTCAGCAATAGAGACTGAACTAGTTATTCCAACCATAGGGACTGAAAAAGCGATTTCAGCCATTGAGACTGAACTAATTACCCCAACCATTGAGACTGAACTAGTTATTTCAACTATAGAGACTGATCTAGTTATTTAAACCATAGAGACAACTAGTTGAGACTGACCTAGTTATTCCTGCTATAGAGACTTAAATAGTTATTTCAACCACAGTGAATTAACTAGTTGTTCCAACCATAGACACTGAACTAGTTATTCCAGTTCTAGTAACTATGTATTCCATCCAGAGTGATTTAACTAGCTATTCCAACTATAGGCTGAATAAATTGTTTCAACCATTGAGACTGAACTAGATATTCCTACAATAGAGACTGAAGTAGTTATTCCAACTGTAGAGACTGAAATAGTTATTCCAAGCAAAAAGGCTGAACTAGTTATTCCAGCTATAGTGACTGAACTACACATTACTACCAAAGTGATTGAATTAGTTATTCTAACCGTAGAGATTGATCTAGTTATTCCAACCATAGAGACTGAACTAGTTATTCCAAACAACAGACTGAGCTAGTTATTCCAACCATAGATACTTTTTTGCTACGGGTGGGTGCTGCTATGGTGACCAGTGAGCTGAGATAAGGCGGGGCTTTACCTAGCAAAGACTTGTAGATGACCTGGAGCCAATGGGTTTGGCAATGAGTATGAAGCGAGGGCCAGCCAACAAGAGCATACAGGTCGCAGTGATGGGTAGTATATGGGGCATTGGTGACAAAACGGATGGCACTGTGATAGACTGCATCCAATTTGCTGAGTAGAGTGTTGGAGGCTATTTTGTAGATGACATCGCCGAAGGATCGGCAGGATAGTCAGTTTTACGATGGTATGTTTGGCAGCATGAGTGAAGGATGCTTTGTTGCAAAATCGGAGCTGATTCTAGATTTAATTTATGATTGGATATGTTTAATGTGAGTTTGGAAGGACAGTTTACAGTCTAACCAGACAACTAGATATGTGTAGTTGTCCACATATACTAAATCAGAAACGTCCAGAGTAGTGATCCTGGACGAGCGGGCAGGTGCGGGTAGCGATCGGTTGAAAAGCATGCATTTAGTTTTACTTGCATTTAAGAGCAGTTGGAGGCCAAGGAAGGTGAGTTGTATGGCATTGAAGCTCGTTTGGAGGTTAGTTAATAACACAGTGTCCAAAAAGGGCCAGATGTATACAGAATGGAGTCATCTGCGTGGAGGTAGATCAGAGAATCACCAGCAGCAAGAGGAACATCATTGATATATACAGAGAAAAGTGTCGGCCCAAGAATTGAACCCTGTGGCACCCCCATAGACTGCCAGAGGTCCGGACCACAGGCCCTCCGATTTGACACACTGAACTCTATCTGAGAAGTAGTTGGTGAACCAGGCAAGGCAGTCATTTGACAAACCAAGGCTTTTGAGTCTGTCGATAAGAAGGCGGTGATTGATAGTCAAAAGCTTTGGCCAGGTCGATGAATACGTCTGCACAGTATTGTCTCTTATCGATCGATGGTGCTTATGATTTTGTTTAGGACCTTGAGTGTGCTGAGGTGTACCCATGACCAGTTCGGAAACCAGATTGCATAGCGGAGAAGGTACAGTGGGATTCTAAATGGTCAGTGATCTGTTTGCTGACTTGGCTTTCGAAGACTTTAGAATGGCAGGGCAGGATAGATATAGGTCTGTAGTAGTTTGGGTCTAGAGTGTCTCTCCCTTTAAAGAGGGGGATAACCGCGGCAGCTTTCCAATCTTTGGGGATCTCAGACGATACGATAGAGAGGTTTAACAGGCCAGTAATAGGGGTTGCAACAATTTTGGTGGATAATTTTAGAGAGGGTCCAGATTGTCTAGCCCGGCTGATTTGTAGGGGTCCAGATTTTGCAGCTCTTTCAGAATATCAGCTGTCTGGATTTGGGTGAAGGAGAAATGTGGGAGGCTTGGGCAAGTTGCTGTGGGGGTGAAGGGCTGTTGACTGGGGTAGGGGTAGCCAGATAAGGTCGGGCTTTACCTAGCAAATATTTATAGATGACCTGGAGCCAATTGGTTTGGTGATGAATATGATGCATAGACCTAGTTCCTCAAACAACAGAGACTGAAACATTATTCCAACCATAGAGACCGAACTAGCTTAGCCAAACTTGCTATAGTGAATGATCTCCTTACTCCAACAATAGAAATTGAAATAGTTATTCTATCTATATAGACTGAAGTAGTTGTTTCAACCATAGAGACCTAAATAGTTATTCCAAACAGACTGCATTTGTTATTTCAACCAGTGAGACTGAATTAGTGATTCCTATTATAGAGACAAACTAGTTATTCCAGCTATAGAGATTGAACTAGTTATTCCATCCATACGGACTGAGGAGGACCCCACCCAGGTCTAGCAGGCTACTGGCCCAGTCAAGGCTACCTGCTGATGGCTGAGGTCCCTAAGGTCTAAGGGTTGGATCGCCAGCAACCGGAAGGGAAGAGCCTGGGATAGAGCATAGAGAAACCAAGAGCCACTAGCAGTGACAAAGACCACTGTCAAACACTCCAGGATCATCCACCATTGGACCACTGTCAAACACTCCAGGATCATCCACCATTGGACCACTGTCAAAAACTCCAGAACCATCCACCACTGGACCACTGTCAAATACTCCAGAACCATCCACCACTGGACCACTGTCAAATACTCCAGAACCATCCACCACTGGACCACTGTCAAACTCCAGAACCATCCACCACTGGACCACTGTCAAATACTCCAGAACCATCCAGCACTGGACCACTGTCAAATACACCAGAATCATCCAGCATTGGACCACTGTCAAATACTCCAGAACCATCCAGCACTCCTGCTGAACACTTGTAGTCCCGGTCAAATGTAAACTGTCCTACAAAAATAATACTTTTTTCACTAATCAACCTCACAGAATAAATGATTTTCCCTATATAGTATTGTGGGGATGAAAAATAAAAACTACATCATTGTAATACCTACAAAATTATAATAAAATAAATAATATATTGCCATTTAGTCCACTTCCTTTGTGAAACTGCATTCACATCACCACACTCTGAACTTCTTGACTTATGACCGGTACTAGCTATCATCCTCTACCTGAGCATTAAAACACAACCATTTAACTGACTGTTACCTGGAAATATTGTTACCAAACCAGTTAGTCAGACGACTGAAAAGCCTTCACTATGTCTGGGCCCCTAGACCTACCAACCAGCTCCAGACAGGACAGGTGTTGTCTGTGTACCACGTGGCAGGTAGCTCACCTTCTCCAGGTTCTGACCTCTGACAGGCAGCGTTTGTCATCTGGGTCGAGCAATTCCAGTGTTGTTTGGTCATTCAATTGTTTGTATGTCTCGAGCTACCAAGTATAGGCCTATATGTTACAGGCCCCAGGAATGTGGCTTGAAATGAATTGACAGGAAAGCATGATCAAGTTTGGATTGTTTTACTGCATCAGCTTCAGGAGTTGGCAATACAGTGTAATTTCATTGTATTCAATACTTCATAAAACAATTAACAAAGCAGCTAGCTGACTACATAGACAGACTGAAATACAGATAGGTTAGCTATCCGTAAACAACTGGTTTCTAAACCAATAGCTAAATGTAGATACAAACTGCAAAATAGCACTTACATAGTTTGACATAACATTATACGGGCTATAAAACGAAAGACCAGCTGTTACATATACATATAAGCTTCTTCTGCTATGGTATTATGGCGGTCTGGAAACCAACACTGCCACCAACTGGATGGGATGAATAAATTCACAAATGGAAAGTAAATTCCATTACAGGAAGGGGGAACAAATTACATGAATTAAAATAATATATACAGTATATATACTGTATGTAATACAAATGATCACATAAAAAATCTTCCCACTCCTTCAGTCATCAGATATTTGCGACTCGTTTCAGGAAACTAGGCGTATGTCGCAAGTCACGACTTCACAGGAAAGACATTTGAACTTTTTTTATTTTTTTTATCCAAATGCGTTTTGGGCAGAAATGTGGAACATGTAAACTTTCATGTGCCTTAATGACAAACTTGTATGCCATCTGTAAATACGAATACAATTGTTAAATTACCAGCCTTGTTGGTTAAGCCACTGAAAAACACAGCAACCTTCCCACGAGCCACGATTGGCTGAGATAATAAGTGGGCTGGACATGATGATGAATACAGGTAAGATATTCTAGCGTTAGCTAGCTACATTTTCAGATATTACACATTTCTAAATTTGACAAAGTGGTTTCATTTCAAGCTAAAGTGTGATGTTAGCTAGCTTGCTAACGTTAGCTGGATGGTTCCCTAGCTGAAGTTATTCGTATCCCAGAGTCGTTTGCTTTCCTAGTCAGAGCCTAATGTTAGCTAGCTAACATTGAACCTGGTTGGTTAGCTCCCAGCATATTCATGCAGGGTAGTAATGTGATTTTATTTGTCACATGCGGCGAATCCAACAGGTGTAGACTTTACAGTGAAATGCTTACTTGCAAGCTGTAACGGCGTTCTTCGTTTGTTGAATGAGAGTCGAAATGCAGCGTGTTGGTTACTCATGTTTTTTAATGAATGAATCGCGGTACATGAAATAACTGATATAAATAAATAACAACAAAACGGAACGTGAAACCTAATTACAGCCTATCTGGTGAAACTACACAGAGACAGGAACAATCACCCACAAACACACAGTGAAACCCAGGCTACCTAAATAGGGTTCCCAATCAGAGACAACGATAATCACCTGACTCTGATTGAGAAACGCCTCAGGCAGCCATGGACTAATCTATACACCCCACACAACCCCAAGACGAAACACACTACAAATAAACCCATGTCACACCCTGGCCTGACTTGAATGAAGATAACATAATAAATATCGACCACTATGTAGGCGTAACAGAGGTGGGGTTCCCCCCTAAGGTGCGGACTCCCGGACGCACATCAAAACAATAGGGAGGTCCGGGTGGGCGCCTGTCCATGGCGGCGGCTCCGGCTCGGGACGTTGAACCCACTCTATGAATGTCTTAGGCCCCCCTCCTCGCGTCCTAGGATTGTCCACCCTCACTCTGCGGAATTGTAGAGCATGAACCTACAGGAACGGGAACGACCATGGCCTAGTAGTCCTCACCCAGAACCCCACTGGACTGAGGGGCAGCTCGGGACAGAGGGGCAGCTCGGGACAGAAGGGCAGCTCGGGACAAAAGGGCAGCTCGGTACAGAGGGGCAGCTCGGGACAGAGGAAGCCCAACACTGAGAGGAAGCCCAGCCAGGCAGTTGAATCCGGCAGATCCTGGCTGGCTGGCAGTTCTGGCAGATCCTGGCTGACTGGCGGATCTGGAAGAGTCTGGTTGACTAGCGGATCTGGAAGAGTCTGGTTGACTAGCGGATCTGGAAGAGTCTGGTTGACTGGCAGATCTGGAAGAGTCTGGTTGACTGGCAGATCTGGAAGAGTCTGGCTGACTGCAGCAGATCTGGATCTGGAAGAGTCTGGCTGACTGGCAGATCTGGAAGAGTCTGGCTGACTGGCAGATCTGGAAGAGTCTGGCTGTCTGGCAGATCTGGAAGAGTCTGGCTGACTGGCAGATCTGGAAGAGTCTGGCTGACTGGCAGATCTGGAAGAGTCTGGCTGACTGGCAGATCTGGAAGAGTCTGGCTGACTGGCAGATCTGGAAGAGTCTGGCACTGGCTCTGGAAGAGTCTGGCTGACACGTGGCGGATCTGGCTGCTTCATGCTGACTGACAGCTCCTGGCTGCTTCAGACTGACTGAGCTCTGGCTGCTTCATGGATGCTGCTCCAGACTGGCAGACTGACAGCTGGCTTCCATGCAGACTGGCAGCTCCTTGCAGACTGGCAGCTCATGCAGACTGGCAGCTCCATGCAGAAGCTGCTCCATGCAGACTGACAGCTCTGGCTGCTCCACAGACTGACAGCTCTGGGCTTCATGCAGACTGGCAGCAAAGGCTGCTCCGAACAGGCAGGAGGCTCCGGCAGCGCTGTAGAGGAGGAAGGCTCTAGAAGCGCTGAACGGACGGGAGACTCCGACAGCGCAGGAGAGGGGGAAAGTGCTGGCTGCGCTGAACAGGCGAGGCGCACTGAAGGCCTGGTGCGTGGTACTGGAACTGGTTGTACTGGATCGAGGACACGCACAGGAAGTCTGGTGCGGGGAGCTGCTACCGGAGGACTGGTGTGGGGAGCTGCTACCGGAGGACTGGTGTGTGGAGGTGGCTCTGGATAGACCGGCCCGTGCAGGCGCACTGGAGCTCTTGAGCACCGAGCCTGCCCAACCTTATCTGGCTCGATGCCCACACTAGCCCGGCCAATAGGAAGGACTGGTATGAACCGCACCGGGCTATGCACCCGCAATGGAAACACCGTGCGCTCCATAGCATAACACGGTGCCTGCCCGGTCTCTCTAGCCCCCCGGTAAGCACAGGGAGTTTGCGCAGGTCTCCTACCTGGCATAGCCATACTCCCTGTAAGCCTCCCCCCAATACATTTTTTGGGCTGACTCTCAGGCTTCCATCCGCGTCGCCGTGCTGCCTCCTCATACCAGCGCCTCTCCGCTTTTCCGCCTCCAGTTCTTCCTTGGGACGGCGATATTCTCCAGGCTGAGCCCAGGGTCCTTTTCCGTCTAATATCTCCTCCCAAGTCCAGAAGTCCTTAGATCGCTGCTCCTCACGATTAACAAGGACAGTTGGCTCAGGTCTGTCTCCTGACTCAGCCACTCTCCCTCTGAGCCCCCCCCCAATACATTTTTGAGGCTGACTCACGGGCTTTCCTCTGCGCCGTCGTGATTGCCTCTCCAACTCCATTCTCCTATAGCCCTCTTCGCACTGCTCCAGCGAATCCCAGGCGGGCTCCGGCACTCTCTCTGGGTCGACCGCCCACCTGTCTATTTCATCTCACGTCGTATACTCCATGCTTCTGCTGTCCATAACGTCCTCCCTTCGCTGCTCCTGAACATGTGACCTTTCATGTGCCTTAATAACAAACTTGTATGCCATCTTTAAATACGAATACAATTGTTAAAGTACGAGCCTAGTTGCAATCTTCCCGCTAGCCATGATTGGCTGAGATGAGTGGGCCGGACATGCCATGAGATGAGTTTGAATTGGTCTACGGGGTAAAATCTTGTCTATAAAATGAGCTGGTGGTTGTTTAGATAATCCTTTCTGCTGCAGTTTTTTCGAAAGATATGTTAGCCATGGAGACCTGCAAATATGTTGTTACTGCTCTCAATAAAATCCTGAATTTATTACGCATTCATTACGCATTCAACAAAGGTCAGTGGGAAAAAGTTGTGATGGACTACATTCTGGATGACAATCGTGCCATGCTGACTCTCTGACTGAAAATGAACCAGACGATGAGGAAATCCAGAATTTCCGTAAAAAGATTTTTTAAAATGTTTTCTCAGAATGCCATTTCACATTGCTAGTTATATCCTAATGTTAGCTAGCTAACTAGCTAACATTGAACCTATTTGGTTAACTTTAGCAAGCTATGACAATCGGTTTGTATTGCTAGTTAAAGCTTGCTGTTAGCTAGCTTGTTAGAGATTAGCCACATTTTTAAATGTTTGCCCAATATAACATACCCAAATCTAACTGCCTGTAGCTCAGGGCCTGAAGCAAGGATATGTCACATCTGCTAAGGCAACGCCCTCTACTGTACATCCTGTGCCTCCTTGACCTCCCGCCACTCCCCCAGTACTCTCTCCCCCTCCTTCTCTCTCTCTCTGTGTGTGTGATTGTGTGGGCAGTGACAAGTGTGCTGTCGTCAGACCAGATCCCCACCAGCTGCAACCTGTTCCATAATCAAGACCTCTACAAATACTCAGTCCTGTCACTTCATAATCTCTGCTCATTCTGCCCGCTCTGACTCTGGTCCCTGTCTCCAGTCCAAAGTCTCGTCATCCTGCTACTCCCACCTGAGCTTCCCCTGTCCTGCACTTCATCTTCCCCTGTGTTGCAATAAATACCTCTTACTTCATCCTCGTTTCTGAGTCTGCTCTTGGGTTCCCCGGTTCCACTCGGCGTAACAGGCTATGCATATTCTTGGTACCATTTGAAACACTTTGAAGTTTGTGGAAATGTGAAATTAATGTAGGATAATATAACACAATAGATCTGGTAAAATAAAAATAAAATATTTTGAATTTTTGTTGAACCATCACCTCTGAAATGCAAGACAAAGATGACACATTTAGCCATGAAGCTGGATGTAAATGAGATGGTGTCCAGAAGAGGGCAACAGTGTATGTGCAAAGTTTCAGACTGATAACTTGAAGAATGAGCAAGCTACAGTGCCTTGCGAAAGTATTCAGCCCCCTTGAACTTTGCGACATTTCAGGCTTCAAACATAAAGATGTAAAACTGTATTTTTTTGTGAAGAATCAACAACAAGTGGGACACAATCATGAAGTGGAACGACATTTATTGGATATTTCAAACTTTTTTAACAAATCAAAAACTGAAAAATTGGGCGTGCAAAATTATTCAGCCCCCTTAAGTTAATACTTTGTAGCGCCACCTTTTGCTGAAATCTTTTCCCATTCCTCCTTGCAAAACAGCTTGAGCTCAGTGAGGTTGGATGGAGAGCATTTGTGAACAGCAGTTTTCAGTTCTTTCCACAGATTCTCGATTGGATTCAGGTCTGGACTTTGACTTGGCCATTCTAACACCTGGATATGTTTATTTTTGAACCATTCCAATGTAGATTTTGCTTTATGTTTTGGATCATTGTCTTGTTGGAAGACAAATCTCCGTCCCAGTCTCAGGTCTTTTGCAGACTCCATCAGGTTTTCTTCCAGAATGGTCCTGTATTTGGCTCCATCCATCTTCCCATCAATTGTAACCATCTTCCCTGTCCCTGCTGAAGAAAAGCAGGCCCAAACCATGATGCTGCCACCACCATGTTTGACAGTGGGTATGGTGTGTTCAGGGTGATGATCTGTGTTGCTTTTACACCAAACATAAAGTTTTGCATTGTTGCCAAAAAGTTCAATTTTGGTTTCATCTGACCAGAGCACCTTCTTCCACATGTTTGGTGTGTCTCCCAGATGGCTTGTGGCAAACTTTAAACAACACTTTTTATGGATATCTTTAAGAAATGGCTTTCTTCTTGCCACTCTTCCATAAAGGCCAGATTTGTGCAATATACGACTGATTGTTGTCCTATGTACAGAGTCTCCCACCTCAGTTGTAGATCTCTGCAGGTCATCCAGAGTGATCATGGGCCTCTTGACTGCATCTCTGATCAGTCTTCTCCTTGTATGAGCTGAAAGTTTAGAGGGACGGCCAGGTCTTGGTAGATTTGCAGTGGTCTGATACTCCTTCCATTTCAATATTATCGCTTGAACAGTGCTCCTTGGGATGTTTAAAGCTTGGGAAATGTTTTTGTATCCAAATCCGGCTTTAAACTTCTTCACAACAGTATCTCTGACCTGCCTGGTGTGTTCCTTGTTCTTCATGATGCTCTCTGCGCTTTTAACGGACCTCTGAGACTATCACAGTGCAGGTGCATTTATACGGAGACTTGATTACACACAGGCGGATTGTATTTATCATCATTAGTCATTTAGGTCAACATTGGATCATTCAGAGATCCTCACTGAACTTCTGGAGTGAGTTTGCTGCACTGAAAGTAAAGGGGCTGAATAATTTTGCACACCCAATTTTTCAGTTTTTGATTTGTTAAAAAAGTTTGAAATATCCAATAAATGTCGTTCCACTTCATGATTGTGTCCCACTTGTTGTTGATTCTTCACAAAAAAATATAGTTTTATATCTTTATGTTTGAAGCCTGAAATGTGGCAAAAGGTCGCAAAGTTCAAGGGGGCCGAATACTTTCGCAAGGCACTGTACATGACATTTAGTATGAAGTCACCCAGGTGTCCTTCACGATTTGCCCAAATGTACCCAAGTTTCCAAATGGTTAAATTGATACATTTTCAAGAACATAACTATAGAAAACATACAAAAATGCTATTCTAATAAAAAATAAAAGTTTACACACTCCCAGAAGTGTCATACATCATGAATCATTAGCTTCCCTACATAAAATGTACTAACAGGAGACCCGACAAGAATGCTGATCCAATGTCTCCAAACACAGAGGTGAAATATTTAAGATAAGGGCCAAGTTAGCAGCCAACACTGATCTAATGTCATAAGTGAACACACCACAAACAAAGTTAAAAAAAATAAAGATGTACACATTATTTACAATGACTGTACTTACAAAACGCCCTATACACAAGATTGTGCTGCTGGTCCCAAGTCCAGGGCGGCAGTGGTTAGAGCATTGGACGAGTAACTGAAAGGTTGCTGGATCAAATCCCCGAGCTGACAAGGTAAAAATCTGTTCTGCCCCTGAACAAGGCAGTTAACCCACTGTCATTGAAATTAAGAATGTGTTCTTAACTTGTTATGGCTGCAATCCCACTGATGGGATAAGTGTCATCAACAACTGCTGAATAGCATAGTGCTACATAATATAAATATTACTACAAATATTTATATTCATGAAATCACAATTGCAATATAGGAAAACACAGTTTAGCCTTTTGTTAATCCACCTGTTGTGTCAGATATTGAAATTATGCTTTACAGCGAAAGCAATCCAAGCGTTTGTGTAAGTTTATCGATCGCACGACAAAACATTAAGTACACTTAGCATCAGGAATGAAAATCAGAAAAGCATTCAAATAATAATAGTTTTCCTTTGATGATCTTCGGATGTTTTCACTCACGAGACTCCCAGTTACACAACAAATATTCACTAGTTCCAAAAACATCAAGTGATTTTGCATAGCCACATCGTTTCAACAGAAATACTCAACATAAATGTAGATGATAATACAAGTTATACACATGGAATTATAGATATACCTCTCCTTAATAAAACCGCTGTCAGATTTTTAAAAAAGTTTACGGAAAAAGCTACCCATGCAATACTCTTAGATGGAGCTCAGAACAGTAGCAAAATTAGCCACCATGTTGGAGTCAACAGAAACCAGAAAATACATGATAAATGTTTCCTTACCTTTGATGAACTTCATCAGAATGCAGTCCTAGGTATCCTAGGTCCACAATAAATGCTTGATTTGTTTGAAAATGTCCGTTATTTATGTCCAATTAGCTACCTTGGATAGCGCGTTTGGTAAACAATTCCAAAGTCACAAAGTACGTCCACTATAACGTGACGAAATGTCCAAAAGTTCCGTAACAGTCAGTAGAAACATGTCAAACAATGTACTGAATCAATCTTTAGAATGTTGTTTACATATCTTGAATAACGTTCCAACCGGAGAATTAGAATGACTTCAGATGACCGGTGGAACGCAGGTCCTTCCCCTGTAAACGCGCATGGTGAAAGAATGGTCAACTCGTGTTACTGGTGACTATTTCCTGTCTCATTCAACTCCCCTTCACATTAGCGTCATCAGACAATGTTCTATTGACTGCTGACATCTAGTGGAAGGTGTAGGAAGTGAAAACTCATCCATATCTCGCTGTAATTTCAATGAGAGCTTGGTTGAAAATCTGCCACCCCCAGAAAAAAATACAAACAGGAAGTGGAATTTCTCAGGTTTTCGACTGCAATATGAGTTCTGTAATACTCAGACATAATTCAAACAGTTTTAGAAACTTCAGTGTTTTCTATCCAATACTAATAATACTAATATGCATATATTAGCAACTGAGACTGAGGAGCTGGCCGTTTACAATGGGCACCTTTTCATCCAAGCTTCTCAATACTGCCCCTGCAGCCATAAAAAGTTTTTAAAAAAAATATCACCCCTTGTGTGCACCACCAGTAATACCGTTTATCCCGTGATGGCACCGGCATGGTAGGAAGGTATGGATATCTGTATACTGCCCAACCATAGTTATCCCCCTAACTAACCCATCGGCTGTGTCCCAAATGACACCCTGTTCCCTTAATAGTGCACTACTTTTGACTAGGTCCCTTAGGGAATAGGGTGTCATTTGGGAGGAAGCCAGTGAGTGGGTCATTACTGCAGTAGTAGCAGCATGAGGCTGAGATTCCTGGGAACCAAGGCTTCGGTCTGAGTCATTACTGCAGTAGTAGTAGCAGCATGAGGCTGAGATTCCTGGGAACCAAGGCTTCTGTCTGAGTCATTACTGCAGTAGTAGTAGCAGCATGAGGCTGAGATTCCTGGAAACCAAGGCTTCGGTCTGAGTCATTACTGCAGTAGTAGTAGCAGCATGAGGCTGAGATTCCTGGAAACCAAGGCTTCGGTCTGAGTCATTACTGCAGTAGTAGTAGCAGCATGAGGCTGAGATTCCTGGTAGTAACCAAGGCTGAGATTCCTCGGTCTGAGTCATTACTGCAGTAGTAGTAGCAGCATGAGGCTGAGATTCCTGGAAACCAAGGCTTCGGTCTGAGTCATTACTGCAGTAGTAGTAGCAGCATGAGGCTGAGATTCCTGGGAACCAAGGCTTCGGTCTGAGTCATTACTGCAGTAGTAGTAGCAGCATGAGGCTGAGATTCCTGGGAACCAAGGCTTTGGTCTGAGTCATTACTGCAGTAGTAGTAGCAGCATGAGGCTGAGATTCCTGGAAACCAAGGCTTCGGTCTGAGTCATTACTGCAGTAGTAGTAGCAGCATGAGGCTGAGATTCCTGGAAACCAAGGCTTCGGTCTGAGTCATTACTGCAGTAGTAGTAGCAGCATGAGGCTGAGATTCCTGGAAACCAAGGCTTCGGTCTGAGTCATTACTGCAGTAGAAGCAGCAGCATGAGGCTGAGTGAATACAAACAGTGCAGCTATTCCCTCCGTAAGGCTATCAAACAAGCTAAGCGTCAGTACAGAGACAAAGTAGAATCTCAATTCAACGGCTCAGACACAAGAGGCATGTGGCAGGGTCTACAGTCAATCATGGACTACAGGAAGAAATCCAGCCCAGTCACGGACCAGGATGTCTTGCTCCCAGGCAGACTTAATAACTTTTTTGCCCGCTTTGAGGACAATACAGTGCCACTGACACGGCCTGCAACCAAAACATGCGGTCTCTCCTTCACTGCAGCCGAGGTGAGTAAAACATTTAAACGTGTTAACCCTCGCAAGGCTGCAGGCCCAGACGGCATCCCCAGCCGCACCCTCAGAGCATGCGCAGACCAGTTGGCTGGTGTGTTTACGGACATATTCAATCAATCCCTATACCAGTCTGCTGTTCCCACATGCTTCAAGAGGGCCACCATTGTTCCTGTTCCCAAGAAAGCTAAGGTAACTGAGCTAAACGACTACCGCCCCGTAGCACTCACTTCCGTCATCATGAAGTGCTTTGAGAGACTAGTCTAGGACCATATCACCTCCACCCTACCTGACACCCTAGACCCACTCCAATTTGCCTACCGCCCAAATAGGTCCACAGACGATGCAATCTCAACCACACTGCACACTGCCCTAACCCATCTGGACAAGAGGAATACCTATGTGAGAATGCTGTTCATCGACTACAGCTCGGCATTCAACACCATAGTACCCTCCAAGCTCGTCATCAAGCTCGAGATCCTGGGTCTCGACCCCGCCCTGTGCAACTGGGTACTGGACTTCCTGACGGGCCGCCCCCAGGTGGTGAGGGTAGGTAACAACATCTCCTCCCCGCTGATCCTCAACACTGGGGCCCCACAAGGGTGCGTTCAGAGCCCTCTCCTGTACTCCCTGTTCACCCACGACTGCGTGGCCACGCACGCCTCCAACTCAGTCATCAAGTTTGCGGATGACACAACGGTGGTAGGCTTGATTACCAACAACGACGAGACGGCCTACAGGGAGGAGGTGAGGGCCCTCGGAGTGTGGTGTCAGGAAAATAACCTCACACTCAACGTCAACAAAACTAAGGAGATGATTGTGGACTTCAGGAAACAGCAGAGGGAACACCCTCCTATCCACATCGATGGAACAGTAGTGGAGAGAGTAGCAAGTTTTAAGTTCCTCGGCATACACATCACAGACAAACTGAATTGGTCCACTCACACAGACAGCATCGTGAAGAAGGCGCAGCAGCGCCTCTTCAACCTCAGGAGGCTGAAGAAATTCGGCTTGTCACCAAAAGCACTCACAAACTTCTACAGATCCACAATCAAGAGCATCCTGGTGGGCTGTATCACCGCCTGGTACGGCAACTGCTCCGGCCTCAACCGTAAGGCTCTCCAGAGGGTAGTGAGGTCTGCACAACGCATCACCGGGGGCAAACTACCTGCCCTCCAGGACACCTACACCCCCCGATGTTACAGGAAGGCCATAAAGATCATCAAGGACATCAACCACCCGAGCCACTGCCAGTTCACCCCGCTAACATCCAGAAGGCGAGGTCAGTACAGGTGCATCAAAGCTGGGACCGAGAGACTGAAAAACAGCTTCTATCTCAAGGCCATCAGACTGTTAAACAGCCACCACTAACATTGAGTGGCTGCTGTCAACACACTGACACTGACTCAACTCCAGCCACTTCAATAATGGGAATTGATGGGAAATGATGTAAATATATCACTAGCCACTTTAAACAATGCTACCTTATATAATGTTACTTACCCTACATTATTCTTCTCATATGCATACGTATATACTGTACTCTATATCATCGACTGCATCCTTATGTAATACATGTATCACTAGCCACTTTAACTATGCCACTTTGTTTACATACTCATCTCATATGTATATACTGTACTCGATACCATCTACTGTATCTTGCCTATGCTGCTCTGTACCATCACTCATTCATATATCCTTATGTACATATTCTTTATCCCCTTACACTGTGTATAAGACAGTAGTTTAGGAATTGTTAGTTAGATTACTTGTTGGTTATTACTGCATTGTCGGAACTAGAAGCACAAGCATTTCGCTACACTCGCATTAACATCTGCTATTTGATTTGATTTGATTTGAGTTATGGGGTGAACCAAGGCTTCGGTCTGAGTCATTACTGCAGTAGTAGCAGCAGCATGAGGCTGAGATTCCTGGGAACCAAGGCTTTGGTCTGAGTCATTACTGCAGTAGTAGTAGCAGCATGAGGCTGAGATTCCTGGGAACCAAGGCTTCTGTCTGAGTCATTACTGCAGTAGTAGTAGCAGCATGAGGCTGAGATTCCTGGGAACCAAGGCTTCTGTCTGAGTCATTACTGCAGTAGTAGCAGCAGCATGAGGCTGAGATTCCTGGGAACCAAGGTCTGAGTCATTACTGCAGTAGCAGCAGCATCATTTACTGTCAGTAGTAGCAGCAGCATGAGGCTGGGTTTCTGAGTCATTACTGCAGTAGTAGCAGCAGCATGAGGCTGGGTTTCGGGGTGAACCAAGGCTTCTGTCTGAGTCATTACTCATGGCATAATTTTGAACTAAAATTAACCAAGAACATGTTGTTTTAAGTATGTGATGGTTCAGCAAATGTACAGTTGCTAGCTAATGTAAACAAAATACCTTAGGTTGCTTGGCTTATCTGATGATGGTGCAGTAGCACAATGTTAGCAAGTGGATGGACAGCAGGCTACCACAGAGTTTCTTCGAAGCTACTGCTGTTGGTGTTATTTTTCACTAGCAACAAGCCATCCATCCATCTAGCTATGAACTTACCTTGATATTTCATGTCTCTCTTTGAATCCATCCTTCTATAGCTAGGTTAGTTAGCTCATGAACTGTACTGAACATACTGTAGAACTGGATAGTGATTTATTTGGGTGTTTTGATTGAAATTGTCATCGGTCCTTGATTTGCAGGACAGCTGACGACTGTATCACAGAAGAAATAGAGATCCTAGAAAATGACGGTAAGTTACGCTTGCTTGCCCGTGCTATGTGCAGCTAGCTAGTTAGGGTTCTAGCATAGCATGTGGCTAGAAATGTCTATGTGGATATTTGTCGGAACTACAACGGAGTCTGCATATGTAGCTACTCAGTCATAATCGAAGCAAAATACAATATATTGTGTTATTGTGTTTGCAAAATCAAAAACATTGATTGACCAAAGACAAGCTAAAATTCCAATAGATTTCCCCCATCACACTTGTTGGCGATGTCATGGCGATGTCATGGCGATGTCATGGCGATGGCATGCCTAGTAACACGTCATCGGGTCTAACGGTAGACTCTAGCCAAACTGCGCACGTAAATCAAAGGCACTCCTTCGACATAAAGTTGTTTTTGAACCGTGTCAGTTTGTCACTTTCACAAGATTGGAGTAATAGCATGTCCAACTACTTAAGACATTGTCTCAAATCTAAATATTCCTAGTCATACAAATCACAAGTGAAATATATTGGAACACAGCTTTTCCTTTTGTTAATCACCCTGTCAACTCAGTTTTTCAAAATATGCTTTACAGCCAAAGCTAGACAAGCATTTGTGTAAGTTTATCGATAGCCAAGCATAGCATTATGCCTTGCTAGCAGCAGGCAACCTTGTCACGAAAATCAGAAAAGCCTTTACCTTTGATGAACTTCGGATGTTTTCACTCACGAGACTCCCAGGTAGAGAGCCAAAGTTCATTTTTTCCCAAAATATTATTTTTGTTGGCGAAATAGCTCCGTTTGTTCTTCACGTTTGGCTGAGAAGTCTGAAATGAGTCTGGAAGGAGAATTTACAGTCTAGCTAGACACCTAGGTATTTGTAGTTATCCACGTATTCTAAGTCAGAGCCGTCCAGAGTACTGATGCTGGATGGGCGGGCAGGTGCGGGCAATGATTGGTTGAATAGCATGCATTTTGTTTTATTTGCGTTTAAGAGCAGTTGCAGGCCACGGAAGGAGAGTTGTATGGCATTGAAATTTGTCTGGAGGTTAGTTAACACAGTGTCCAAAGAAGGGCCAGAAGTATACAGAATGGTGTCTGTTACGAATCCCTTTTGGCCTGACAGTCTATTTTCATTATTATTATTTTTTATTTTACCTTTATTTTACTAGGCAAGTCAGTTAAGAAAAAAATTCTTATTTTCAATGACGGCCTAGGAACAGTGGGTTAACTGCCTGTTCAGGGGCAGAACGACAGATTTTGTACCTTGTCAGCTCTGGGATTTGAACTTGCAACCTTTCGGTTACTAGTCCAATGTTCTAACCACTAGGCTACACTGCCGCCCGGGCGGGAGATGGTAACGAGACCCATAACATAACTCATGCAAATTAGAATAGTGAAAAAGTAAGTGAGAACAAAATAACCACGACAACTGAAATCTACCGTCAAACTCTGGGTTTATTAATAAACACACGGTAATGGGGGGAGCAGGAAAAGGGGCTGAGCTGGACCCAAGGAAAGAAACAATAAGTATTCAAAAACACCCCTAAGCTAGACTAGCCTACTTTAACAACAGCTATCTAACTAACCAAAAATACAGTGGGTGGTCCACCCAGTTCTAACTAGTGTATTTAACAAAGTCTACCTACGGGTAGTGTATGTATGCCCATGGGCGGTGTCTTGGTTCCCCCTTTTCCCACCAGCAAACAAACAAACACCATAACTAAAAACAATACTCACAGGTGATGACAAAGTGCTATGGAGGTGCTCAAACAAAAAAGAGGTCAATACACAAAGAGAGAGTGAAACAGAGAGACCTACAGACATGGCATTTACAGAGAGATTGAGCTCCAGAGCAAACTACTGACAGGGTTTTTAGACCAAGGGAAAGGAACTGTGATTGGGTAGGAAGTAGGAGAATGTGTGTCTTCTTTGATTGATGATTGGTGACTGATTGGGGAGTGATGATTTTCACCTGTGAGGGGAGAAGGAGAGAAAAGAAACACACACACACAGGATACACACACAGGATACTTGTATCCGTAACAGTGTCGTCTGCGTAGAGGTGGATTAGAGAATCACCAGCAGCAAGAGCGACATCATTGATGTATCCAGAGAAGTTAGTCGGCCCGAGAATTGACCCCGTGGCACCCCCATAGAGACTGCCAGAGGTCCGGACAACAGGCCCTCTGATTTGACACACTGAGCTCTATCAGAGAAGTAGTTGGTGAACCAGGCAAGGCAATCATTTGAGAAACCAAGGCTTTTGAGTCTGCCAATAAGAATGTGGTGATTGACAGAGTCGAAAGCCTTGGCCAGGTCGATGAATACAGCTGCAGAGCAATGTCTGTTATCGATGGCGGTTATGATATCGTTAAGGACCTTGAGCATGGCTGAGGTGCACCCATGACCAGCTCGGAAACCAGATTGCATAGCAGAGAAGGTATGATGTGATTCAAAATGGTCAGTAATCTGTTTGTTAATTTGGCTTCCGAAAACCTTAGAGATGCAGGGTAGGTTAGATATAGGTCTGTAGCAGTTTGGGTCTAGAGTGTCTCCCCCTAGGAAGAGGGGGATGACCGCGGCAGCTTTCCAATCGTTGGGAATCTCAGACCATACAAAAGAGGTTGAACAGGCTAGTAATAGGGGTTGCAACAATTTCGGCAGATAATTTAAGAAAGAGAGGGTCCAGATTGTCTAGCCCGGCTGATTTGTAGGGGTCCAGATTTTGCAGCTCTTTTAGAACATCAGCTATCTGGATATGGGTGAAGGAGAAATGGAGGGTGCCGGGCAGTTGACTGGGGTAGGGGTAGCCAGGTGGAAAGCATGGCCAGCCATAGAGAAATGCTTATTGAAATTCTCAATTGTAGTGGATTGGTTGTATTGGTTTTAACAGTGTTTCCTAGCCTCAGAGCAGTGGGTAGCTGGGATGAGGTGCTCTTATTCTCCATGGACTTTACAGTGTCCCAGAACCTTTTTGAGTCTGTACTGCAGGATGCAAATTTCTGTTTAAAAATGCTAGCCTTAGCTTTCCTAACTGCCTGTGTATATTGGTTCCTAACTTCCCTGAAAAGTTGCATATCACGGGGGCTATTCGATGCTAATGCAGAACGCCACAGGATGTTTTTGTGGTGGTGAAGGGCAGACCGGTCTGGAGTGAACCAAGGGCTATATCTATTCCTGGTTCTACATTTTTTGAACGGGGCATACCTATTTAAGATGGTGAGGAAGACACTTTTAAAGAATAACCAGGTATCCTCTACTGTCGAGATGAGGTCAATGTCATTCCAGGAAACCCCGGCCAGGTCGTTTAGAAAGGCCTGCTCGCAGAAGTGTTTTAGGGAGCGTTTGACAGTGATGAGGGGTGGTCGTTTGCTCGCAGACCAATTAGGGATGCAGGAAATGGGGCAGTGATCGCTGAGATCTTGGATGAAAACAGCAGAGGTGTATTTGGGGGGTGAGTTAGTTAGGATAATATCTATGAGGGTGCCCGTGTTTACGGATTTGGGTTTATATCTGGTAGGTTCATTGATAAGTTGTGTGAGATTGAGGGCATCAAACTTAGATTGTAGGATGACCGGGGTGTTAAGCATGTCCCAGTTTAGGTCACCTAGCAGCACGAGCTCAGAAGATAGATGGGGGGCAATCAAATCACATATGGTGTTGAGGGCACAGCTGGGGGCAGAGGGTGGTCTATAGGAAGCGGCAACGGTGAGAGACTTGTTTCTGGAAAGGTACATTTTTAGAAGTAGAAGCTCAAATTGCATATAGTGATAATGAAAGGGCTATTGTCTCGAGAAATAGCATTTAAACCAGGTGTTGTCACTGCGTGTGTGTGTGGGGTGGATCTAAATTGTTAGCTGAGGCTTGTTGAGCAGTGCTAGAGGCTCTACAGTGAAATAAAACAATAGTTACAAACCAGAACAGCAATCGACATGGCATGGTGACGTTAGGGAAAGGCATGCATAGCCGGGTGATCATACGAGTCTAGTGCGTGGCTTCAAGCAGCTAGCGGCATGGGGCTCGCAGGCTAACAGAAAGGCCTTAGAGGGATGACGCGACGGAGAGAAATGCTTATTGAAATGACACATCTGTTGTGCCCCCCTCGTGCAGTTACATCAGCGGACGGATCAGCAGGGCTCCGTGTGGTAAACCAGGCCAATTGGCAAAATATGTATAGTGACCGAAGAAATATGTCCGAAGGGCCTCCTAAGCCAGCAGTCCAATGTGCTTTAGATGGCTCGCAGGCCGCAGATTAGTGGCTGTGTGTTCAGGGGTCGTTAGCTGCTATAATTCCAGGTGGATTTAAAAATATAAAAAAATAAAGAAAAGATATCATAATAAAAATGTTAAAAAATAAAAATAGGTTCAGAACTTGCGGTAGGAATCCGAAAATATCGAGAAGAATAAGTCCGACTAGCTCTGGTTTGAGTCACGCTGTACAGACTGGCGAGAGTTATCCGGGATAAAGGTAGCTGATGACCGCTAGCAAATGATAGCTGACTGCTAGTTCGTGGCTTCGGAATGTTTTCGATGGGCCTCGTAAGTCAACAGTCCGTTGTGCTCTAGACAGCTAGCATTCAGGGGACGTTAGCTGCGAATGTCAGAAGATGAGAAGGTTCAGAGCTTGCGATAGGAATCCGGGGATATGGAGAGAAAAAAAATAGGTCCGGTATGCTCTGGTTGAATCTTATTGTACAAACTGGCGAGAGCTATCCAAGCTTCGGTTAGCTGCTGACCGTTAGCTGGCTAGTTAGCTGGCTAGTTTATGTTGGAGAGATTCCAGTAAGAGGCAAAGAGAAATACGTTAGAGAAAAAGCAGGTCCACACTGCATTGGGTGAGGCGGATTGCAGGAGAGTATTTTGAAGTAAGGGTTTAGAAAAATATAAAAAGATATGTGTAGAAAATATATAAAATTATATATACATGGGACACGACAAGACGAAGGACAAATACGTCTAACTGCTACGCCATCTTGGAATAAGCTAGTTCCAAACGACGGATCCATAGTGGAATAATGCCATATTTGGATAAGAGAATGTTAAACAAGGTCAGAATGTTGTTACATAACTTACAAAATAAATACATGTGACAATAAACATCACAAAAACAAGTCAAATCCCTCTGTGGATGTATTAGACTGCATAATAGAATTTGGGGAATGCATAACGGCACTGTAGAGTCTTACTTATGGAGTGTGCACCCATGACATGGGGTATCAGCCTAGTCAGTGACACCCACAGATTAGAAATGTCAAAAAGTTTACACAAATAGCGTCATATCTCTTATTGCAGGATTTCGATTGTGGCAAATCAACTCGTCAGTCAGTCTATTGTGTGTAATGGACTTTTATATTGAAATGGGGTATCAGCCTTTTCAGTGACACCCACAGATTACAATTCCAAAGAGTTTAAACAGATATTTCACGCAAATCGTAAATGTTTTTTAAACTTGCATTCTGGAACTAGAAAACGGAGGCTACGAATTAGAATTCTACTAATACGTGAGGAAAATACGATTGAGCTTTTCTGCAGATGAAACAGGAGCCATATTTACGTCTGAGAAAGAAAGGTGTTTTGTGAATTCCAATGCTTGCGTGGGTGTGATGCAGCCGCCCCCTGGTGGTAACTACAGTTCATTATCGGTACCATTCTCTCGTCAGTTGTGGACAGCCGCCTGTGCTGAAACTGCCCAAGGCGTCAGCAGATTCTGCTCTTCAGACCTTTTCGGACTTTTGTCTGTCTGTAGGCTACTTCTGCTGCTTCAACAACTGGCTGCACTGATAATTGTGCTAATTTTTCGTCTTCCTCTGCGTTTCAATACTTTTACAACATCTCATTGGAATACACCACCAACTGTTTCAGAGCTTGCCATTCTTTGGACACTGAACATCTATGCGGAGTCATAATTCTTGTTTGACCACGTCGTGTAAATGCACTAAATGACTGGACTTGAGAAAACGCATCGAAGTTCCAATGTGATGAATCTGTACAAGAGGAAAATTACTAGGCTAAGATGGGTAATAAGCAAACGATATTTACTGATGAACAGCTAGATGCTTACCAGGTAAGAGCCCGTACGTGCGAACATATATTGTAGTTTGATCATTACAGTGCATCTTTATGTTCAGAAACTCTGCTGTGATCAATAGTGACATTAGCAACCTGTTGTTGTCGCTCCAGAATAATTGTCGATCAATGAATGATGTAAAAAAAGAACAATTGATGAAAATGCCTCGTAACACAAAAATGCATTGAATTCCTTACTGCTTATTTTACACAAAAGAAAAGAAAGTCCTATTTTCGATTGTGGACAAAAATATTTTGAAAAAATATAGACACGTGGGTCAGTTTCAAATACATATTGTGTTGACACTGCTCAGATTGACATTTTGCTTCATATTAAAATATATTATACCACTCAGCTAATTTCTAATGCATAGGGAAAAGCTACCTACCAGTTTTTCCAACCCAGGGTATGTTTTAGATCTGTCGGTCTACTGCAAGCCTAGATAACTGTCTCTCTCTGTCCACCACGCTGAAACGCAAAGTCCATCTTATAATGGTAGAGTGGTTACATTTACCAAATTTATGTCAGGTAAATGGCTGTTTTACCCTGTCAATCCCTTTAATAAAGAACACACAGCACTTTACTACGACAACTGTCTGCTAGAAGAATACCCAAGGGAAGTAGTGGTGCTTAGGGTGCTGCAGGGGGGGTACAAATTCTCACAAAAGTAGAAGCCTTTACTAGTCCTGTAACAGTGGACTGATAAAGTAGTGCACTGGGCCTTTAC
>NC_088233.1:865116-895013 GCF_036934945.1 Oncorhynchus masou masou
GCGCAGGCAATACGCTCGACCTCATCTTTACTAGATCCTGTTCTTCCACTAACCTCACTGCAACTCCCCTCCAAGTCTCCGACCACTACCTTGTATCCTTTTCCCTCTCGCTCTCATCCAACACTTCCCACACTGCCCCTACTCGGATGGTATCGCACCGTCCCAACCTTCGCTCTCTCTCCCCCGCTATTCTCTCCTCTTCCATCCTATCATCTCTTCCCTCTGCTCAAACCTTCTCCAACCTATCTCCTGATTCTGCCTCCTCAACCCTCCTCTCTTCCCTTTCTGCATAGTTTGACTCTCTATGTCCCCTATCCTCCAGGCCGGCTCGGTCCTCCCCTCCCGCTCCGTGGCTCGACGACTCATTGCGAGCTCACAGAACAGGGCTCCGGGCAGCCACTTTCTACCACTCTAAATTCCAAGCATCTGCCTCTAACCCTTATTAAGCTCTTTGCCACCTTCTCCTCCCTCCTGAATCCTCCTCCCCCTCCCCCCCCTCCTCCCTCTCTGCAGATGACTTCGTCAACCATTTTGAAAAGAAGGTCGACGACATCCGATCCTCGTTTGCTAAGTCAAACGACACCGCTGGTTCTGCTCACACTGCCCTACCCTGTGCTCTGACCTCTTTCTCCCCTCTCTCTCCAGATGAAATCTCGCTTCTTGTGACGGCCGGCCGCCCAACAACCTGCCCGCTTGACCCTATCCCTCCTCTCTTCTCCAGACCATTTCCGGAGACCTTCTCTCCTTACCTCACCTCGCTCATCAACTCATCCCTGACCGCTGGCTACGTCCCTTCCGTCTTCAAGAGAGCGAGAGTTGCAACCCTTCTGAAAAACCTACACTCGATCCCTCCGATGTCAACAACTACAGACCAGTATCCCTTCTTTCTTTTCTCTCCAAAACTCTTGAACGTGCCGTCCTTGGCCAGCTCTCCCGCTATCTCTCTCAGAATGACCTTCTTGATCCAAATCAGTCAGGTTTCAAGACTAGTCATTCAACTGAGACTGCTCTTCTCTCGTATCACGGAGGCGCTCCGCACTGCTAAAGCTAACTCTCTCTCCTCTGCTCTCATCCTTCTAGACCTATCGGCTGCCTTCGATACTGTGAACCATCAGATCCTCCTCTCCACCCTCTCCGAGTTGGGCATCTCCGGCGCGGCCCACGCTTGGATTGCGTCCTACCTGACAGGTCGCTCCTACCAGGTGGCGTGGCGCCACGCGCTCTCACCACTGGTGTCCCCCAGGGCTCTGTTCTAGGCCCTCTCCTATTCTCGCTATACACCAAGTCACTTGGCTTTGTCATAACCTCACATGGTCTCTCCTATCATTGCTATGCAGACGACACACAATTAATCTTCTCCTTTCCCCCTTCTGATGACCAGGTGGCGAATCGCATCTCTGCATGTCTGGCAGACATATCAGTGTGGATGACGGATCACCACCTCAAGCTGAACCTCGGCAAGACGGAGCTGCTCTTCCTCCCGGGGAAGGACTGCCCGCTCCATGATCTCGCCATCACGGTTGACAACTCCATTGTGTCCTCCTCCCAGAGTGCTAAGAACCTTGGCGTGATCCTGGACAACACCCTGTCGTTCTCAACTAACATCAAGGCGGTGGCCCGTTCCTGTAGGTTCATGCTCTACAACATCTGCAGAATACGACCCCTGCCTCACACAGGAAGCGGCGCAGGTCCTAATCCAGGCACTTGTCATCTCCCGTCTGGATTACTGCAACTCGCTGTTGGCTGGGCTCCCTTTCTGTGCCATTAAACCCCTACATCTCATCCAGAACGCCGCAGCCCGTCTGGTGTTCAACCTTCCCAAGTTCTCTCACGTCACCCCGCTCCTCCGCTCTCTCCACTTGCTTCCAGTTGAAGCTCGCATCCGCTACAAACCATGGTGCTTGCCTACGGAGCTGTGAGGGGAACGGCACCGCAGTACCTCCAGGCTCTGATCAGGCCCTACAACCAAACAAGGGCACTGCGTTCATCCACCTCTGGCCTGCTCGCCTCCCTACCACTGAGGAAGTACAGTTCCCGCTCAGCCCAGTCAAAACTCTTCGCTGCTCTGGCCCCCCAATGGTGGAACAAACTCCCTCACAACGCCAGGACAGCGGAGTCAATCACCACCTTCCGGAGACACCTGAAACCCCACCTCTTTAAGGAATACCTAGGATAGGATGAAGTAATCCTTCTCACCCCCCCTTAAATGATTTAGATGCACTATTGTAAAGTGGCTGTTCCACTGGATGTCATAAGGTGAATTCACCAATTTGTAAGTCGCTCTGGATAAGAGCGTCTGCTAAATGACTTAAATGTAAAAAAATGTAAAATCTACTGTCTCTATTATATTATGACAGACCAGCTAGATCTACTGTCTCTATTATATTATGACAGACCAGCTAGATCTACTGTCTCTATTATATTATGACAGACCAGCTAGATCTACTGTCTCTATTATATTATGACAGACCAGCTAGATCTACTGTCTCTATTATATTATGACAGACCAGCTAGATCTACTGTCTCTATTATATTATGACAGACCAGCTAGATCTACTGTCTCTATTATATTATGACAGACCAGCTAGATCTACTGTCTCTATTATATTATGACAGACCAGCTAGATCTACTGTCTCTATTATATTATGACAGACCAGCTAGATCTACTGTCTCTATTATATTATGACAGACCAGCTAGATCTACTGTCTCTATTATATTATGACAGACCAGCTAGATCTACTGTCTCTATTATATTATGACAGACCAGCTAGATCTACTGTCTCTATTATATTATGACAGACCAGCTAGATCTACTGTCTCTATTATATTATGACAGACCAGCTAGATCTACTGTCTCTATTATATTATGACAGACCAGCTAGATCTACTGTCTCTATTATATTATGACAGACCAGCTAGATCTACTGTCTCTATTATATTATGACAGACCAGCTAGATCTACTGTCTCTATTATATTATGACAGACCAGCTAGATCTACTGTCTCTATTATATTATGACAGACCAGCTAGATCTACTGTCTCTATTATATTATGACAGACCAGCTAGATCTACTGTCTCTATTATATTATGACAGACCAGCTAGATCTACTGTCTCTATTATATTATGACAGACCAGCTAGATCTACTGTCTCTATTATATTATGACAGACCAGCTAGATCTACTGTCTCTATTATATTATGACAGACCAGCTAGATCTACTGTCTCTATTATATTATGACAGACCAGCTAGATCTACTGTCTCTATTATATTATGACAGACCAGCTAGATCTACTGTCTCTATTATATTATGACAGACCAGCTAGATCTACTGTCTCTATTATATTATGACAGACCAGCTAGATCTACTGTCTCTATTATATTATGACAGACCAGCTAGATCTACTGTCTCTATTATATTATGACAGACCAGCTAGATCTACTGTCTCTATTATATTATGACAGACCAGCTAGATCTACTGTCTCTATTATATTATGACAGACCAGCTAGATCTACTGTCTCTATTATATTATGACAGACCAGCTAGATCTACTGTCTCTATTATATTATGACAGACCAGCTAGATCTACTGTCTCTATTATATTATGACAGACCAGCTAGATCTACTGTCTCTATTATATTATGACAGACCAGCTAGATCTACTGTCTCTATTATATTATGACAGACCAGCTAGATCTACTGTCTCTATTATGTTATGACAGACCAGCTAGATCTACTGTCTCTATTATATTATGACAGACCAGCTAGATCTACTGTCTCTATTATATTATGACAGACCAGCTAGATCTACTGTCTCTATTATGTTATGACAGACCAGCTAGATCTACTGTCTCTATTATATTATGACAGACCAGCTAGATCTACTGTCTCTATTATATTATGACAGACCAGCTAGATCTACTGTCTCTATTATATTATGACAGACCAGCTAGATCTACTGTCTCTATTATATTATGACAGACCAGCTAGATCTACTGTCTCTATTATATTATGACAGACCAGCTAGATCTACTGTCTCTATTATATTATGACAGACCAGCTAGATCTACTGTCTCTATTATATTATGACAGACCAGCTAGATCTACTGTCTCTATTATATTATGACAGACCAGCTAGATCTACTGTCTCTATTATATTATGACAGACCAGCTAGATCTACTGTCTCTATTATATTATGACAGACCAGCTAGATCTACTGTCTCTATTATATTATGACAGACCAGCTAGATCTACTGTCTCTATTATATTATGACAGACCAGCTAGATCTACTGTCTCTATTATATTATGACAGACCAGCTAGATCTACTGTCTCTATTATATTATGACAGACCAGCTAGATCTACTGTCTCTATTATATTATGACAGACCAGCTAGATCTACTGTCTCTATTATATTATGACAGACCAGCTAGATCTACTGTCTCTATTATATTATGACAGACCAGCTAGATCTACTGTCTCTATTATATTATGACAGACCAGCTAGATCTACTGTCTCTATTATATTATGACAGACCAGCTAGATCTACTGTCTCTATTATATTATGACAGACCAGCTAGATCTACTGTCTCTATTATATTATGACAGACCAGCTAGATCTACTGTCTCTATTATATTATGACAGACCAGCTAGATCTACTGTCTCTATTATATTATGACAGACCAGCTAGATCTACTGTCTCTATTATATTATGACAGACCAGCTAGATCTACTGTCTCTATTATATTATGACAGACCAGCTAGATCTACTGTCTCTATTATATTATGACAGACCAGCTAGATCTACTGTCTCTATTATATTATGACAGACCAGCTAGATCTACTGTCTCTATTATATTATGACAGACCAGCTAGATCTACTGTCTCTATTATATTATGACAGACCAGCTAGATCTACTGTCTCTATTATATTATGACAGACCAGCTAGATCTACTGTCTCTATTATATTATGACAGACCAGCTAGATCTACTGTCTCTATTATATTATGACAGACCAGCTAGATCTACTGTCTCTATTATATTATGACAGACCAGCTAGATCTACTGTCTCTATTATATTATGACAGACCAGCTAGATCTACTGTCTCTATTATGTTATGACAGACCAGCTAGATCTACTGTCTCTATTATATTATGACAGACCAGCTAGATCTACTGTCTCTATTATATTATGACAGACCAGCTAGATCTACTGTCTCTATTATATTATGACAGACCAGCTAGATCTACTGTCTCTATTATATTATGACAGACCAGCTAGATCTACTGTCTCTATTATATTATGACAGACCAGCTAGATCTACTGTCTCTATTATATTATGACAGACCAGCTAGATCTACTGTCTCTATTATATTATGACAGACCAGCTAGATCTACTGTCTCTATTATATTATGACAGACCAGCTAGATCTACTGTCTCTATTATATTATGACAGACCAGCTAGATCTACTGTCTCTATTATATTATGACAGACCAGCTAGATCTACTGTCTCTATTATATTATGACAGACCAGCTAGATCTACTGTCTCTATTATATTATGACAGACCAGCTAGATCTACTGTCTCTATTATATTATGACAGACCAGCTAGATCTACTGTCTCTATTATATTATGACAGACCAGCTAGATCTACTGTCTCTATTATATTATGACAGACCAGCTAGATCTACTGTCTCTATTATATTATGACAGACCAGCTAGATCTACTGTCTCTATTATATTATGACAGACCAGCTAGATCTACTGTCTCTATTATATTATGACAGACCAGCTAGATCTACTGTCTCTATTATATTATGACAGACCAGCTAGATCTACTGTCTCTATTATATTATGACAGACCAGCTAGATCTACTGTCTCTATTATATTATGACAGACCAGCTAGATCTACTGTCTCTATTATATTATGACAGACCAGCTAGATCTACTGTCTCTATTATATTATGACAGACCAGCTAGATCTACTGTCTCTATTATATTATGACAGACCAGCTAGATCTACTGTCTCTATTATATTATGACAGACCAGCTAGATCTACTGTCTCTATTATATTATGACAGACCAGCTAGATCTACTGTCTCTATTATATTATGACAGACCAGCTAGATCTACTGTCTCTATTATATTATGACAGACCAGCTAGATCTACTGTCTCTATTATATTATGACAGACCAGCTAGATCTACTGTCTCTATTATATTATGACAGACCAGCTAGATCTACTGTCTCTATTATATTATGACAGACCAGCTAGATCTACTGTCTCTATTATATTATGACAGACCAGCTAGATCTACTGTCTCTATTATATTATGACAGACCAGCTAGATCTACTGTCTCTATTATATTATGACAGACCAGCTAGATCTACTGTCTCTATTATATTATGACAGACCAGCTAGATCTACTGTCTCTATTATATTATGACAGACCAGCTAGATCTACTGTCTCTATTATATTATGACAGACCAGCTAGATCTACTGTCTCTATTATATTATGACAGACCAGCTAGATCTACTGTCTCTATTATATTATGACAGACCAGCTAGATCTACTGTCTCTATTATATTATGACAGACCAGCTAGATCTACTGTCTCTATTATATTATGACAGACCAGCTAGATCTACTGTCTCTATTATATTATGACAGACCAGCTAGATCTACTGTCTCTATTATATTATGACAGACCAGCTAGATCTACTGTCTCTATTATATTATGACAGACCAGCTAGATCTACTGTCTCTATTATATTATGACAGACCAGCTAGATCTACTGTCTCTATTATATTATGACAGACCAGCTAGATCTACTGTCTCTATTATATTATGACAGACCAGCTAGATCTACTGTCTCTATTATATTATGACAGACCAGCTAGATCTACTGTCTCTATTATATTATGACAGACCAGCTAGATCTACTGTCTCTATTATATTATGACAGACCAGCTAGATCTACTGTCTCTATTATATTATGACAGACCAGCTAGATCTACTGTCTCTATTATATTATGACAGACCAGCTAGATCTACTGTCTCTATTATATTATGACAGACCAGCTAGATCTACTGTCTCTATTATATTATGACAGACCAGCTAGATCTACTGTCTCTATTATATTATGACAGACCAGCTAGATCTACTGTCTCTATTATATTATGACAGACCAGCTAGATCTACTGTCTCTATTATATTATGACAGACCAGCTAGATCTACTGTCTCTATTATATTATGACAGACCAGCTAGATCTACTGTCTCTATTATATTATGACAGACCAGCTAGATCTACTGTCTCTATTATATTATGACAGACCAGCTAGATCTACTGTCTCTATTATATTATGACAGACCAGCTAGATCTACTGTCTCTATTATATTATGACAGACCAGCTAGATCTACTGTCTCTATTATATTATGACAGACCAGCTAGATCTACTGTCTCTATTATATTATGACAGACCAGCTAGATCTACTGTCTCTATTATATTATGACAGACCAGCTAGATCTACTGTCTCTATTATATTATGACAGACCAGCTAGATCTACTGTCTCTATTATATTATGACAGACCAGCTAGATCTACTGTCTCTATTATATTATGACAGACCAGCTAGATCTACTGTCTCTATTATATTATGACAGACCAGCTAGATCTACTGTCTCTATTATATTATGACAGACCAGCTAGATCTACTGTCTCTATTATATTATGACAGACCAGCTAGATCTACTGTCTCTATTATATTATGACAGACCAGCTAGATCTACTGTCTCTATTATATTATGACAGACCAGCTAGATCTACTGTCTCTATTATATTATGACAGACCAGCTAGATCTACTGTCTCTATTATATTATGACAGACCAGCTAGATCTACTGTCTCTATTATATTATGACAGACCAGCTAGATCTACTGTCTCTATTATATTATGACAGACCAGCTAGATCTACTGTCTCTATTATATTATGACAGACCAGCTAGATCTACTGTCTCTATTATATTATGACAGACCAGCTAGATCTACTGTCTCTATTATATTATGACAGACCAGCTAGATCTACTGTCTCTATTATATTATGACAGACCAGCTAGATCTACTGTCTCTATTATATTATGACAGACCAGCTAGATCTACTGTCTCTATTATATTATGACAGACCAGCTAGATCTACTGTCTCTATTATATTATGACAGACCAGCTAGATCTACTGTCTCTATTATATTATGACAGACCAGCTAGATCTACTGTCTCTATTATATTATGACAGACCAGCTAGATCTACTGTCTCTATTATATTATGACAGACCAGCTAGATCTACTGTCTCTATTATATTATGACAGACCAGCTAGATCTACTGTCTCTATTATATTATGACAGACCAGCTAGATCTACTGTCTCTATTATATTATGACAGACCAGCTAGATCTACTGTCTCTATTATATTATGACAGACCAGCTAGATCTACTGTCTCTATTATATTATGACAGACCAGCTAGATCTACTGTCTCTATTATATTATGACAGACCAGCTAGATCTACTGTCTCTATTATATTATGACAGACCAGCTAGATCTACTGTCTCTATTATATTATGACAGACCAGCTAGATCTACTGTCTCTATTATATTATGACAGACCAGCTAGATCTACTGTCTCTATTATATTATGACAGACCAGCTAGATCTACTGTCTCTATTATATTATGACAGACCAGCTAGATCTACTGTCTCTATTATATTATGACAGACCAGCTAGATCTACTGTCTCTATTATATTATGACAGACCAGCTAGATCTACTGTCTCTATTATATTATGACAGACCAGCTAGATCTACTGTCTCTATTATATTATGACAGACCAGCTAGATCTACTGTCTCTATTATATTATGACAGACCAGCTAGATCTACTGTCTCTATTATATTATGACAGACCAGCTAGATCTACTGTCTCTATTATATTATGACAGACCAGCTAGATCTACTGTCTCTATTATATTATGACAGACCAGCTAGATCTACTGTCTCTATTATATTATGACAGACCAGCTAGATCTACTGTCTCTATTATATTATGACAGACCAGCTAGATCTACTGTCTCTATTATATTATGACAGACCAGCTAGATCTACTGTCTCTATTATATTATGACAGACCAGCTAGATCTACTGTCTCTATTATATTATGACAGACCAGCTAGATCTACTGTCTCTATTATATTATGACAGACCAGCTAGATCTACTGTCTCTATTATATTATGACAGACCAGCTAGATCTACTGTCTCTATTATATTATGACAGACCAGCTAGATCTACTGTCTCTATTATATTATGACAGACCAGCTAGATCTACTGTCTCTATTATATTATGACAGACCAGCTAGATCTACTGTCTCTATTATATTATGACAGACCAGCTAGATCTACTGTCTCTATTATATTATGACAGACCAGCTAGATCTACTGTCTCTATTATATTATGACAGACCAGCTAGATCTACTGTCTCTATTATATTATGACAGACCAGCTAGATCTACTGTCTCTATTATATTATGACAGACCAGCTAGATCTACTGTCTCTATTATATTATGACAGACCAGCTAGATCTACTGTCTCTATTATATTATGACAGACCAGCTAGATCTACTGTCTCTATTATATTATGACAGACCAGCTAGATCTACTGTCTCTATTATATTATGACAGACCAGCTAGATCTACTGTCTCTATTATATTATGACAGACCAGCTAGATCTACTGTCTCTATTATATTATGACAGACCAGCTAGATCTACTGTCTCTATTATATTATGACAGACCAGCTAGATCTACTGTCTCTATTATATTATGACAGACCAGCTAGATCTACTGTCTCTATTATATTATGACAGACCAGCTAGATCTACTGTCTCTATTATATTATGACAGACCAGCTAGATCTACTGTCTCTATTATATTATGACAGACCAGCTAGATCTACTGTCTCTATTATATTATGACAGACCAGCTAGATCTACTGTCTCTATTATATTATGACAGACCAGCTAGATCTACTGTCTCTATTATATTATGACAGACCAGCTAGATCTACTGTCTCTATTATATTATGACAGACCAGCTAGATCTACTGTCTCTATTATATTATGACAGACCAGCTAGATCTACTGTCTCTATTATATTATGACAGACCAGCTAGATCTACTGTCTCTATTATATTATGACAGACCAGCTAGATCTACTGTCTCTATTATATTATGACAGACCAGCTAGATCTACTGTCTCTATTATATTATGACAGACCAGCTAGATCTACTGTCTCTATTATATTATGACAGACCAGCTAGATCTACTGTCTCTATTATATTATGACAGACCAGCTAGATCTACTGTCTCTATTATATTATGACAGACCAGCTAGATCTACTGTCTCTATTATATTATGACAGACCAGCTAGATCTACTGTCTCTATTATATTATGACAGACCAGCTAGATCTACTGTCTCTATTATATTATGACAGACCAGCTAGATCTACTGTCTCTATTATATTATGACAGACCAGCTAGATCTACTGTCTCTATTATATTATGACAGACCAGCTAGATCTACTGTCTCTATTATATTATGACAGACCAGCTAGATCTACTGTCTCTATTATATTATGACAGACCAGCTAGATCTACTGTCTCTATTATATTATGACAGACCAGCTAGATCTACTGTCTCTATTATATTATGACAGACCAGCTAGATCTACTGTCTCTATTATATTATGACAGACCAGCTAGATCTACTGTCTCTATTATATTATGACAGACCAGCTAGATCTACTGTCTCTATTATATTATGACAGACCAGCTAGATCTACTGTCTCTATTATATTATGACAGACCAGCTAGATCTACTGTCTCTATTATGTTATGACAGACCAGCTAGATCTACTGTCTCTATTATATTATGACAGACCAGCTAGATCTACTGTCTCTATTATATTATGACAGACCAGCTAGATCTACTGTCTCTATTATATTATGACAGACCAGCTAGATCTACTGTCTCTATTATATTATGACAGACCAGCTAGATCTACTGTCTCTATTATATTATGACAGACCAGCTAGATCTACTGTCTCTATTATATTATGACAGACCAGCTAGATCTACTGTCTCTATTATATTATGACAGACCAGCTAGATCTACTGTCTCTATTATATTATGACAGACCAGCTAGATCTACTGTCTCTATTATATTATGACAGACCAGCTAGATCTACTGTCTCTATTATATTATGACAGACCAGCTAGATCTACTGTCTCTATTATATTATGACAGACCAGCTAGATCTACTGTCTCTATTATATTATGACAGACCAGCTAGATCTACTGTCTCTATTATATTATGACAGACCAGCTAGATCTACTGTCTCTATTATATTATGACAGACCAGCTAGATCTACTGTCTCTATTATATTATGACAGACCAGCTAGATCTACTGTCTCTATTATATTATGACAGACCAGCTAGATCTACTGTCTCTATTATATTATGACAGACCAGCTAGATCTACTGTCTCTATTATATTATGACAGACCAGCTAGATCTACTGTCTCTATTATATTATGACAGACCAGCTAGATCTACTGTCTCTATTATATTATGACAGACCAGCTAGATCTACTGTCTCTATTATATTATGACAGACCAGCTAGATCTACTGTCTCTATTATATTATGACAGACCAGCTAGATCTACTGTCTCTATTATATTATGACAGACCAGCTAGATCTACTGTCTCTATTATATTATGACAGACCAGCTAGATCTACTGTCTCTATTATATTATGACAGACCAGCTAGATCTACTGTCTCTATTATATTATGACAGACCAGCTAGATCTACTGTCTCTATTATATTATGACAGACCAGCTAGATCTACTGTCTCTATTATATTATGACAGACCAGCTAGATCTACTGTCTCTATTATATTATGACAGACCAGCTAGATCTACTGTCTCTATTATATTATGACAGACCAGCTAGATCTACTGTCTCTATTATATTATGACAGACCAGCTAGATCTACTGTCTCTATTATATTATGACAGACCAGCTAGATCTACTGTCTCTATTATATTATGACAGACCAGCTAGATCTACTGTCTCTATTATATTATGACAGACCAGCTAGATCTACTGTCTCTATTATATTATGACAGACCAGCTAGATCTACTGTCTCTATTATATTATGACAGACCAGCTAGATCTACTGTCTCTATTATATTATGACAGACCAGCTAGATCTACTGTCTCTATTATATTATGACAGACCAGCTAGATCTACTGTCTCTATTATATTATGACAGACCAGCTAGATCTACTGTCTCTATTATATTATGACAGACCAGCTAGATCTACTGTCTCTATTATATTATGACAGACCAGCTAGATCTACTGTCTCTATTATATTATGACAGACCAGCTAGATCTACTGTCTCTATTATATTATGACAGACCAGCTAGATCTACTGTCTCTATTATATTATGACAGACCAGCTAGATCTACTGTCTCTATTATATTATGACAGACCAGCTAGATCTACTGTCTCTATTATATTATGACAGACCAGCTAGATCTACTGTCTCTATTATATTATGACAGACCAGCTAGATCTACTGTCTCTATTATATTATGACAGACCAGCTAGATCTACTGTCTCTATTATATTATGACAGACCAGCTAGATCTACTGTCTCTATTATATTATGACAGACCAGCTAGATCTACTGTCTCTATTATATTATGACAGACCAGCTAGATCTACTGTCTCTATTATATTATGACAGACCAGCTAGATCTACTGTCTCTATTATATTATGACAGACCAGCTAGATCTACTGTCTCTATTATATTATGACAGACCAGCTAGATCTACTGTCTCTATTATATTATGACAGACCAGCTAGATCTACTGTCTCTATTATATTATGACAGACCAGCTAGATCTACTGTCTCTATTATATTATGACAGACCAGCTAGATCTACTGTCTCTATTATATTATGACAGACCAGCTAGATCTACTGTCTCTATTATATTATGACAGACCAGCTAGATCTACTGTCTCTATTATATTATGACAGACCAGCTAGATCTACTGTCTCTATTATATTATGACAGACCAGCTAGATCTACTGTCTCTATTATATTATGACAGACCAGCTAGATCTACTGTCTCTATTATATTATGACAGACCAGCTAGATCTACTGTCTCTATTATATTATGACAGACCAGCTAGATCTACTGTCTCTATTATATTATGACAGACCAGCTAGATCTACTGTCTCTATTATATTATGACAGACCAGCTAGATCTACTGTCTCTATTATATTATGACAGACCAGCTAGATCTACTGTCTCTATTATATTATGACAGACCAGCTAGATCTACTGTCTCTATTATATTATGACAGACCAGCTAGATCTACTGTCTCTATTATATTATGACAGACCAGCTAGATCTACTGTCTCTATTATATTATGACAGACCAGCTAGATCTACTGTCTCTATTATATTATGACAGACCAGCTAGATCTACTGTCTCTATTATATTATGACAGACCAGCTAGATCTACTGTCTCTATTATATTATGACAGACCAGCTAGATCTACTGTCTCTATTATATTATGACAGACCAGCTAGATCTACTGTCTCTATTATATTATGACAGACCAGCTAGATCTACTGTCTCTATTATATTATGACAGACCAGCTAGATCTACTGTCTCTATTATATTATGACAGACCAGCTAGATCTACTGTCTCTATTATATTATGACAGACCAGCTAGATCTACTGTCTCTATTATATTATGACAGACCAGCTAGATCTACTGTCTCTATTATATTATGACAGACCAGCTAGATCTACTGTCTCTATTATATTATGACAGACCAGCTAGATCTACTGTCTCTATTATATTATGACAGACCAGCTAGATCTACTGTCTCTATTATGTTATGACAGACCAGCTAGATCTACTGTCTCTATTATATTATGACAGACCAGCTAGATCTACTGTCTCTATTATATTATGACAGACCAGCTAGATCTACTGTCTCTATTATATTATGACAGACCAGCTAGATCTACTGTCTCTATTATATTATGACAGACCAGCTAGATCTACTGTCTCTATTATATTATGACAGACCAGCTAGATCTACTGTCTCTATTATATTATGACAGACCAGCTAGATCTACTGTCTCTATTATATTATGACAGACCAGCTAGATCTACTGTCTCTATTATATTATGACAGACCAGCTAGATCTACTGTCTCTATTATATTATGACAGACCAGCTAGATCTACTGTCTCTATTATATTATGACAGACCAGCTAGATCTACTGTCTCTATTATATTATGACAGACCAGCTAGATCTACTGTCTCTATTATATTATGACAGACCAGCTAGATCTACTGTCTCTATTATATTATGACAGACCAGCTAGATCTACTGTCTCTATTATATTATGACAGACCAGCTAGATCTACTGTCTCTATTATATTATGACAGACCAGCTAGATCTACTGTCTCTATTATATTATGACAGACCAGCTAGATCTACTGTCTCTATTATATTATGACAGACCAGCTAGATCTACTGTCTCTATTATATTATGACAGACCAGCTAGATCTACTGTCTCTATTATATTATGACAGACCAGCTAGATCTACTGTCTCTATTATATTATGACAGACCAGCTAGATCTACTGTCTCTATTATATTATGACAGACCAGCTAGATCTACTGTCTCTATTATATTATGACAGACCAGCTAGATCTACTGTCTCTATTATATTATGACAGACCAGCTAGATCTACTGTCTCTATTATATTATGACAGACCAGCTAGATCTACTGTCTCTATTATATTATGACAGACCAGCTAGATCTACTGTCTCTATTATATTATGACAGACCAGCTAGATCTACTGTCTCTATTATATTATGACAGACCAGCTAGATCTACTGTCTCTATTATATTATGACAGACCAGCTAGATCTACTGTCTCTATTATATTATGACAGACCAGCTAGATCTACTGTCTCTATTATATTATGACAGACCAGCTAGATCTACTGTCTCTATTATATTATGACAGACCAGCTAGATCTACTGTCTCTATTATATTATGACAGACCAGCTAGATCTACTGTCTCTATTATATTATGACAGACCAGCTAGATCTACTGTCTCTATTATATTATGACAGACCAGCTAGATCTACTGTCTCTATTATATTATGACAGACCAGCTAGATCTACTGTCTCTATTATATTATGACAGACCAGCTAGATCTACTGTCTCTATTATATTATGACAGACCAGCTAGATCTACTGTCTCTATTATATTATGACAGACCAGCTAGATCTACTGTCTCTATTATATTATGACAGACCAGCTAGATCTACTGTCTCTATTATATTATGACAGACCAGCTAGATCTACTGTCTCTATTATATTATGACAGACCAGCTAGATCTACTGTCTCTATTATATTATGACAGACCAGCTAGATCTACTGTCTCTATTATATTATGACAGACCAGCTAGATCTACTGTCTCTATTATATTATGACAGACCAGCTAGATCTACTGTCTCTATTATATTATGACAGACCAGCTAGATCTACTGTCTCTATTATATTATGACAGACCAGCTAGATCTACTGTCTCTATTATATTATGACAGACCAGCTAGATCTACTGTCTCTATTATATTATGACAGACCAGCTAGATCTACTGTCTCTATTATATTATGACAGACCAGCTAGATCTACTGTCTCTATTATATTATGACAGACCAGCTAGATCTACTGTCTCTATTATATTATGACAGACCAGCTAGATCTACTGTCTCTATTATATTATGACAGACCAGCTAGATCTACTGTCTCTATTATATTATGACAGACCAGCTAGATCTACTGTCTCTATTATATTATGACAGACCAGCTAGATCTACTGTCTCTATTATATTATGACAGACCAGCTAGATCTACTGTCTCTATTATATTATGACAGACCAGCTAGATCTACTGTCTCTATTATATTATGACAGACCAGCTAGATCTACTGTCTCTATTATATTATGACAGACCAGCTAGATCTACTGTCTCTATTATATTATGACAGACCAGCTAGATCTACTGTCTCTATTATATTATGACAGACCAGCTAGATCTACTGTCTCTATTATATTATGACAGACCAGCTAGATCTACTGTCTCTATTATATTATGACAGACCAGCTAGATCTACTGTCTCTATTATATTATGACAGACCAGCTAGATCTACTGTCTCTATTATATTATGACAGACCAGCTAGATCTACTGTCTCTATTATATTATGACAGACCAGCTAGATCTACTGTCTCTATTATATTATGACAGACCAGCTAGATCTACTGTCTCTATTATATTATGACAGACCAGCTAGATCTACTGTCTCTATTATATTATGACAGACCAGCTAGATCTACTGTCTCTATTATATTATGACAGACCAGCTAGATCTACTGTCTCTATTATATTATGACAGACCAGCTAGATCTACTGTCTCTATTATATTATGACAGACCAGCTAGATCTACTGTCTCTATTATATTATGACAGACCAGCTAGATCTACTGTCTCTATTATATTATGACAGACCAGCTAGATCTACTGTCTCTATTATATTATGACAGACCAGCTAGATCTACTGTCTCTATTATATTATGACAGACCAGCTAGATCTACTGTCTCTATTATATTATGACAGACCAGCTAGATCTACTGTCTCTATTATATTATGACAGACCAGCTAGATCTACTGTCTCTATTATATTATGACAGACCAGCTAGATCTACTGTCTCTATTATATTATGACAGACCAGCTAGATCTACTGTCTCTATTATATTATGACAGACCAGCTAGATCTACTGTCTCTATTATATTATGACAGACCAGCTAGATCTACTGTCTCTATTATATTATGACAGACCAGCTAGATCTACTGTCTCTATTATATTATGACAGACCAGCTAGATCTACTGTCTCTATTATATTATGACAGACCAGCTAGATCTACTGTCTCTATTATATTATGACAGACCAGCTAGATCTACTGTCTCTATTATATTATGACAGACCAGCTAGATCTACTGTCTCTATTATATTATGACAGACCAGCTAGATCTACTGTCTCTATTATATTATGACAGACCAGCTAGATCTACTGTCTCTATTATATTATGACAGACCAGCTAGATCTACTGTCTCTATTATATTATGACAGACCAGCTAGATCTACTGTCTCTATTATATTATGACAGACCAGCTAGATCTACTGTCTCTATTATATTATGACAGACCAGCTAGATCTACTGTCTCTATTATATTATGACAGACCAGCTAGATCTACTGTCTCTATTATATTATGACAGACCAGCTAGATCTACTGTCTCTATTATATTATGACAGACCAGCTAGATCTACTGTCTCTATTATATTATGACAGACCAGCTAGATCTACTGTCTCTATTATATTATGACAGACCAGCTAGATCTACTGTCTCTATTATATTATGACAGACCAGCTAGATCTACTGTCTCTATTATATTATGACAGACCAGCTAGATCTACTGTCTCTATTATATTATGACAGACCAGCTAGATCTACTGTCTCTATTATATTATGACAGACCAGCTAGATCTACTGTCTCTATTATATTATGACAGACCAGCTAGATCTACTGTCTCTATTATATTATGACAGACCAGCTAGATCTACTGTCTCTATTATATTATGACAGACCAGCTAGATCTACTGTCTCTATTATATTATGACAGACCAGCTAGATCTACTGTCTCTATTATATTATGACAGACCAGCTAGATCTACTGTCTCTATTATATTATGACAGACCAGCTAGATCTACTGTCTCTATTATATTATGACAGACCAGCTAGATCTACTGTCTCTATTATATTATGACAGACCAGCTAGATCTACTGTCTCTATTATATTATGACAGACCAGCTAGATCTACTGTCTCTATTATATTATGACAGACCAGCTAGATCTACTGTCTCTATTATATTATGACAGACCAGCTAGATCTACTGTCTCTATTATATTATGACAGACCAGCTAGATCTACTGTCTCTATTATATTATGACAGACCAGCTAGATCTACTGTCTCTATTATATTATGACAGACCAGCTAGATCTACTGTCTCTATTATATTATGACAGACCAGCTAGATCTACTGTCTCTATTATATTATGACAGACCAGCTAGATCTACTGTCTCTATTATATTATGACAGACCAGCTAGATCTACTGTCTCTATTATATTATGACAGACCAGCTAGATCTACTGTCTCTATTATATTATGACAGACCAGCTAGATCTACTGTCTCTATTATATTATGACAGACCAGCTAGATCTACTGTCTCTATTATATTATGACAGACCAGCTAGATCTACTGTCTCTATTATATTATGACAGACCAGCTAGATCTACTGTCTCTATTATATTATGACAGACCAGCTAGATCTACTGTCTCTATTATATTATGACAGACCAGCTAGATCTACTGTCTCTATTATATTATGACAGACCAGCTAGATCTACTGTCTCTATTATATTATGACAGACCAGCTAGATCTACTGTCTCTATTATATTATGACAGACCAGCTAGATCTACTGTCTCTATTATATTATGACAGACCAGCTAGATCTACTGTCTCTATTATATTATGACAGACCAGCTAGATCTACTGTCTCTATTATATTATGACAGACCAGCTAGATCTACTGTCTCTATTATATTATGACAGACCAGCTAGATCTACTGTCTCTATTATATTATGACAGACCAGCTAGATCTACTGTCTCTATTATATTATGACAGACCAGCTAGATCTACTGTCTCTATTATATTATGACAGACCAGCTAGATCTACTGTCTCTATTATATTATGACAGACCAGCTAGATCTACTGTCTCTATTATATTATGACAGACCAGCTAGATCTACTGTCTCTATTATGTTATGACAGACCAGCTAGATCTACTGTCTCTATTATATTATGACAGACCAGCTAGATCTACTGTCTCTATTATATTATGACAGACCAGCTAGATCTACTGTCTCTATTATATTATGACAGACCAGCTAGATCTACTGTCTCTATTATATTATGACAGACCAGCTAGATCTACTGTCTCTATTATATTATGACAGACCAGCTAGATCTACTGTCTCTATTATATTATGACAGACCAGCTAGATCTACTGTCTCTATTATATTATGACAGACCAGCTAGATCTACTGTCTCTATTATATTATGACAGACCAGCTAGATCTACTGTCTCTATTATATTATGACAGACCAGCTAGATCTACTGTCTCTATTATATTATGACAGACCAGCTAGATCTACTGTCTCTATTATATTATGACAGACCAGCTAGATCTACTGTCTCTATTATATTATGACAGACCAGCTAGATCTACTGTCTCTATTATATTATGACAGACCAGCTAGATCTACTGTCTCTATTATATTATGACAGACCAGCTAGATCTACTGTCTCTATTATATTATGACAGACCAGCTAGATCTACTGTCTCTATTATATTATGACAGACCAGCTAGATCTACTGTCTCTATTATATTATGACAGACCAGCTAGATCTACTGTCTCTATTATATTATGACAGACCAGCTAGATCTACTGTCTCTATTATATTATGACAGACCAGCTAGATCTACTGTCTCTATTATATTATGACAGACCAGCTAGATCTACTGTCTCTATTATATTATGACAGACCAGCTAGATCTACTGTCTCTATTATGTTATGACAGACCAGCTAGATCTACTGTCTCTATTATATTATGACAGACCAGCTAGATCTACTGTCTCTATTATATTATGACAGACCAGCTAGATCTACTGTCTCTATTATATTATGACAGACCAGCTAGATCTACTGTCTCTATTATATTATGACAGACCAGCTAGATCTACTGTCTCTATTATATTATGACAGACCAGCTAGATCTACTGTCTCTATTATATTATGACAGACCAGCTAGATCTACTGTCTCTATTATATTATGACAGACCAGCTAGATCTACTGTCTCTATTATATTATGACAGACCAGCTAGATCTACTGTCTCTATTATATTATGACAGACCAGCTAGATCTACTGTCTCTATTATATTATGACAGACCAGCTAGATCTACTGTCTCTATTATATTATGACAGACCAGCTAGATCTACTGTCTCTATTATATTATGACAGACCAGCTAGATCTACTGTCTCTATTATATTATGACAGACCAGCTAGATCTACTGTCTCTATTATATTATGACAGACCAGCTAGATCTACTGTCTCTATTATGTTATGACAGACCAGCTAGATCTACTGTCTCTATTATATTATGACAGACCAGCTAGATCTACTGTCTCTATTATATTATGACAGACCAGCTAGATCTACTGTCTCTATTATATTATGACAGACCAGCTAGATCTACTGTCTCTATTATATTATGACAGACCAGCTAGATCTACTGTCTCTATTATATTATGACAGACCAGCTAGATCTACTGTCTCTATTATATTATGACAGACCAGCTAGATCTACTGTCTCTATTATATTATGACAGACCAGCTAGATCTACTGTCTCTATTATATTATGACAGACCAGCTAGATCTACTGTCTCTATTATATTATGACAGACCAGCTAGATCTACTGTCTCTATTATATTATGACAGACCAGCTAGATCTACTGTCTCTATTATATTATGACAGACCAGCTAGATCTACTGTCTCTATTATATTATGACAGACCAGCTAGATCTACTGTCTCTATTATATTATGACAGACCAGCTAGATCTACTGTCTCTATTATATTATGACAGACCAGCTAGATCTACTGTCTCTATTATATTATGACAGACCAGCTAGATCTACTGTCTCTATTATATTATGACAGACCAGCTAGATCTACTGTCTCTATTATATTATGACAGACCAGCTAGATCTACTGTCTCTATTATATTATGACAGACCAGCTAGATCTACTGTCTCTATTATATTATGACAGACCAGCTAGATCTACTGTCTCTATTATGTTATGACAGACCAGCTAGATCTACTGTCTCTATTATATTATGACAGACCAGCTAGATCTACTGTCTCTATTATATTATGACAGACCAGCTAGATCTACTGTCTCTATTATATTATGACAGACCAGCTAGATCTACTGTCTCTATTATATTATGACAGACCAGCTAGATCTACTGTCTCTATTATATTATGACAGACCAGCTAGATCTACTGTCTCTATTATATTATGACAGACCAGCTAGATCTACTGTCTCTATTATATTATGACAGACCAGCTAGATCTACTGTCTCTATTATATTATGACAGACCAGCTAGATCTACTGTCTCTATTATATTATGACAGACCAGCTAGATCTACTGTCTCTATTATATTATGACAGACCAGCTAGATCTACTGTCTCTATTATATTATGACAGACCAGCTAGATCTACTGTCTCTATTATATTATGACAGACCAGCTAGATCTACTGTCTCTATTATATTATGACAGACCAGCTAGATCTACTGTCTCTATTATATTATGACAGACCAGCTAGATCTACTGTCTCTATTATATTATGACAGACCAGCTAGATCTACTGTCTCTATTATATTATGACAGACCAGCTAGATCTACTGTCTCTATTATATTATGACAGACCAGCTAGATCTACTGTCTCTATTATATTATGACAGACCAGCTAGATCTACTGTCTCTATTATATTATGACAGACCAGCTAGATCTACTGTCTCTATTATATTATGACAGACCAGCTAGATCTACTGTCTCTATTATGTTATGACAGACCAGCTAGATCTACTGTCTCTATTATATTATGACAGACCAGCTAGATCTACTGTCTCTATTATATTATGACAGACCAGCTAGATCTACTGTCTCTATTATATTATGACAGACCAGCTAGATCTACTGTCTCTATTATATTATGACAGACCAGCTAGATCTACTGTCTCTATTATATTATGACAGACCAGCTAGATCTACTGTCTCTATTATATTATGACAGACCAGCTAGATCTACTGTCTCTATTATATTATGACAGACCAGCTAGATCTACTGTCTCTATTATATTATGACAGACCAGCTAGATCTACTGTCTCTATTATATTATGACAGACCAGCTAGATCTACTGTCTCTATTATATTATGACAGACCAGCTAGATCTACTGTCTCTATTATATTATGACAGACCAGCTAGATCTACTGTCTCTATTATATTATGACAGACCAGCTAGATCTACTGTCTCTATTATATTATGACAGACCAGCTAGATCTACTGTCTCTATTATATTATGACAGACCAGCTAGATCTACTGTCTCTATTATATTATGACAGACCAGCTAGATCTACTGTCTCTATTATATTATGACAGACCAGCTAGATCTACTGTCTCTATTATATTATGACAGACCAGCTAGATCTACTGTCTCTATTATATTATGACAGACCAGCTAGATCTACTGTCTCTATTATATTATGACAGACCAGCTAGATCTACTGTCTCTATTATATTATGACAGACCAGCTAGATCTACTGTCTCTATTATATTATGACAGACCAGCTAGATCTACTGTCTCTATTATATTATGACAGACCAGCTAGATCTACTGTCTCTATTATATTATGACAGACCAGCTAGATCTACTGTCTCTATTATATTATGACAGACCAGCTAGATCTACTGTCTCTATTATATTATGACAGACAAGCTAGATCTACTCTCTATTATATTATGACAGACTGCTTCGAATCTACTGTCTCTATTATATTATGACAGACCAGGAGATATACTGTCTCTATTATATTATGACAGACCAGCTAGATCTACTGTCTCTATTATATTATGACAGACCAGCTAGATCTACTGTCTCTATTATATTATGACAGAACAGGTAGATATACTATATCTATTATATTATGACAGACCAGCTAGATATACTGTCTCTATTATATTATGACAGACCAGCCAGATAAACTGTCTCTATTATATTATGACAGACCAGCTAGATCTACTGTCTCTATTATATTTTGACAGACCAGGTAGATCTACTGTCTCTATTATATTATGACAGACCAGCTAGATATACTGTCTCTATTATATTATGACAGACCAGCTAGATCTACTGTGTCTATTACACTATGACAGACCAGGTAAATATACTGTTTCTATTATATTATGACAGACCTGCTAGATGTACTGTCTCTATTATAAAATGACCGTCCAGGTAGATATACTGTCTCTATTATATTTTGACAGACCAGCTAGATATACTGTCTCTATTATATTTTGACAGAGCTGGTAGATCTACTGTCTCTATTATATTATGACAGACCAGCTAGATATACTGTCTCTATTATATTATGACAGACAAGCTAGATCTACTGTCTCTATTATATTATGACAGACCAGGTAGATATACTGTCTCTATTATATTTTGACAGACCAGGTCGATCTACTGTCTCTATTATATTATGACAGACCAGGTAGATATACTGTCTCTGTCTCTATTATATTATGACAGACCAATAGATCTACTGTGTCTATTATATTATGACAGACCAGCTAGATCTACTGTCTCTATGTCTCTATTATATTATGACAGACCAAGCTAGATATACTATAACTATTATATTATGGCAGACCAGCTAGATCTACTGTCTCTATTATATTATGACAGACCAGCTAGATCTACTGTCTCTTTTATATTATGACAGACCAGGTAGATATACTGTCTCTATTATATTTTGACAGACCAGGTAGATCTACTGTCTCTATTATATTATGACAGACCAGGTAGATATACTGTCTCTATTATATTATGACAGACCAGCTAGATCTACTGTGTCTATTACACTATGACAGACCAGGTAAATATACTGTATCTATTATATTATGACAGACCTGCTAGATGTACTGTCTCTATTATAAAATGACCGTCCAGGTAGATATACTGTCTCTATTATATTTTGACAGACCAGCTAGATATACTGTCTCTATTATATTTTGACAGAGCTGGTAGATCTACTGTCTCTATTATATTATGACAGACCAGCTAGATATACTGTCTCTATTATATTATGACAGACAAGCTAGATCTACTTTCTCTATTATATTATGACAGACCAGGTAGATATACTGTCTCTATTATATTTTGACAGACCAGGTCGATCTACTGTCTCTATTATATTATGACAGACCAGGTAGATATACTGTCTCTATTATATTATGACAGACCAGGTAGATATACTATATCTATTATATTATGACAGACCAGCTAGATATACTGTCTCTATTATATTTTGACAGACCAGCTAGATCTACTGTCTCTATTATATTATGACAGACCAGGTAGATATACTATATCTATTATATTATGACAGACCAGCTAGATATACTGTCTCTATTATATTATGACAGACCAGCCAGATAAACTGTCTCTATTATATTATGACAGACCAGCTAGATCTACTGTCTCTATTATATTTTGACAGACCAGCTAGATCTACTGTCTCTATTATATTATGACAGACCAGCTAGATCTACTGTCTCTATTATATTATGACAGACCAGCTAGATCTACTGTCTCTGTCTCTATTATAGTATGACAGACCAGCTAGATCTACTGTATCTTTTATATTATGACAGACCTGCTGGATCACTTACTGGTCTCTATTATAAAATGCAGTCCACACAATTAATCTTCTCTTTATATTTTGACAGACCAGGTGGCGAATCGCTGTCTCTGCATGTTTGGCAGACCATATCAGTGTCTATAATATTATAAAATCACCACCTCCAAAGCTGAACCTCTTTGTCTCTATTAAAGACGACCAGCTGCTCTTCTGTCTCTAGGAAGGACTGCCAGTTCCATGATCTCGTCTCTATTATATTATGACAACCAGCCAGATATACTGTCTCCTATTATATTTTGAAGACCAGCTAGATCTACTGTCTCTATTATATCAACCAGACCAGGTAGATATACTGTCTCTATTCATATTATGACTGACCAGCTAGATCGACTATCTCTACATATTTTGACAGACGCAGGTCCTAATCAGGCACTGTCATCTCCCGTCTGGATTATGACAGACCTCGCTGATATGGCTGCTCCTCTGCCTGTAAAATGAAGACCACAACTCATCTCAGATATTATGCAGCCCGTCTAGATCTACTGTCTCAAGTTATATTATGACAGACCAGCTAGATATACTGTCTGTCTATATTCTGACAGACCAGCTTGATCTACTGTGTCGCATATATTACAAGACCATGGTGCTTGCCTATTAGCTGTGAGAGACGGCACCACTTAATTACCTCCAGGCTCTGATCAGGCCCTACTACCCAAGCAAGATCTACTGTGTCATCCACATTCTGGCCTGCTAGATCCTGTCTACCATTATATTATACATACCAGGTAAATATACTGTCTCTATTATATCACTGACAGACCAGCTAGATGTACTTCCCTCTATTACGCCAGGACTGTCCAGGTAGATCTCACCTTCCGGAGATATTTTGACAGACCCTAGACCTCTTCAAGGAATACCTAGGTAGGATAAGTAATCCTTCTCTATTAATGATTTAGATGCACTATTGTAAAGTGGCTGTTCCACTGGATGTCAGAAGGTGAATTCACCATTATCTTATGACAGACCAGCTAGATCTACTGTCTCTATTATGACTTAAATGTAAATGTAAAGGTGTCTATATGTATATAATATATTATGACAGACCAGCGAGATCTACTGTCTCTATTATATTATTTCAGACCAGCAAGATCTACTGTCTCTATGTCTCTATTATATTATGACAGACCAGCAATATCTACTGTCTCTATGTCTCTATTATTTTATAACAGACAGCTAAATATACTGTCTTTATTATATTATGACAGACCAGCTAGATCTACTGTCTCTATTATATTTTGAAAGACCAGCTAGATCTACTGTCTCTATTATATTATGACAGACCAGCTAAAACTGTTTTCGGTTGCTGTGCTGTGCGTTTTGTTGCTCTATTATTTTGACAGACCATTATTTTGTTTCTACTTTTTAATTACTGTTGACAGACCAGCTGGTTATACTATTTTGCTATATATATTTTTTGACCACCCTAGATCTACTGTTCTGTTATACTGACAGACCAGCGAGATTAATGTCTTTTATTTTTTTTATGACCTCCAACTTAGAGCTACTGTAACATTAATTATGATGCCAGCTAATTAACATGTCTTCTATTGTATTATGACAGACCAGCTAGATGCTACAAGCCCGGCTTTAAAACGTGACAGGCAAGGTAATTTCAGTTTAGGAAAGGATGACAACAGCGTCTGTGCCACCAGCAAGTACAGATAGTAGTATAAATCCCCTGGCACAGTCCCCGAGCGGACAACTAGATCTACGGTTTCTGTTAAAATGTGACAGACCAGCTCAGATCCGGTGTCGCTCATTCAGCCGACAGAAACTTTCAACCGGTCTCTTTTCCCATGAAGACCAGCTGGTCGGAGTCTATTAGGCCGAGACAGACCAGCTGGTCTATACTCCTCCCGTTATATTATGACAGAAGCTTCCCACCATTAGCTCTGATCAAATTGAAAACTCTAGTCATTGGCGACTCCATTACCCGCAGTATTAGACTTAAAACGAATCATCCAGCGATCATACACTGTTTACCGGGGGCAGGGCTACCGACGTTAAGGCTAATCTGAAGATGGTGCTGGCTAAAGCTAAAACTGGCGAGTGTAGAGAGTATAGAGATATTGTTATCACGTCGGCACCAACGATGTTAGGATGAAACAGTCAGAGATCACCAAAGCGCAACATAGCTTCTGCGTGTAAATCAGCTAGAAAGATGTGTGTCAGCATCGAGTAATTGTCTCTGGCCCCCTCCCAGTTAGGGAGTGATGAGCTCTACAGCAGAGTCTCACAACTCAATCGCTGGTTGAAAACTGTTTCTGCCCCTCCGAAAAGTTAAATTTGTAGATAATTGGCCCTCTTTTGGGACTCACCCACAAACAGGACCAAGCCTGACCATGCCTGAGGAGTGGACGGACTCCATCCAAGCTGGAGGGTGCTCTCATCTTATCTACCAACATAGACAGGGCTCTAACTCCTCTAGCTCCACAATGAAATAGGGTGCAGGCCAGGCAGCAGGCTGTTAGCCAGCCTGCCAGCATAGTGGAGTCTGCCACTAGCATAGTCAGTGTAGTCAGCTCAGCTATCACCATTGAGACCGTGTCTGTGCCTCGACCTAGGTTACGCAAAACTAAACATGGCGGTGTTCGCCTTAGCAATCTCACTAGGATAAAGACCACCTCCATTCCTGTCATTATTGAAAGAGATCATGATACCTCACATCTCAAAATAGGGCTACTTAATGTTAGATCCCTTACTTCAAAGGCAATTATAGTCAATGAACTAATCACTGATCATAATCTTGATGTGATTGGCCTGACTGAAACATGGCTTAAGCCTGATGAATTTACTGTGTTAAATGAGGCCTCACCTCCTGGCTACACTAGTGACCATATCCCCGTGCATCCGCAAAGGCGGAGGTGTTGCTAACATTTACGATAGCAAATTTCAATTTACAAAAAAAAAATAGCGTTTTTCGTCTTTTTTGAGCTTCTAGTCATGAAATCTATGCAGCCTACTCAATCACTTTTTATAGCTACTGTTTACAGGCCTCCTGGGTCATATACAGCGTTCCTCACTGAGTTCCCTGAATTCCTATCGGACCTTGTAGTCATAGCAGATAATATTCTAATCTTTGGTGACTTTAATATTCACATGGAAAAGTCCACAGACCCACTCCAAAAGGCTTTGGAGCCATCATCGACTCAGTGGGTTTTGTCCAACATGTCTCTGGACCCACTCACTGTCACAGTCATACGCTGGACCTAGTTTTGTCCCATGGAATAAATGTTGTGGATCTTAATGTTTTCCTCATAATCCAGGACTATCGGACCACCATTTTATTACGTTTGCAATTGCAACAAATAATCTGCTCAGACCCCAACCAAGGAACATCAAAAAAGTCGTGCTATAAATTCACAGACAACACAAAGATTCCTTGATGTCCTTCAGATTCCCTCTGTCTACCCAATGACACCAGAGGACAAAAATCAGTTAACCACCTAACTGAGGAACTCAATTTAACCTTGCGCAATACCCTAGATGCAGTTGCACCCCTAAAAACTAAAAACATTTCTCATAAGAAACTAGCTCCCTGGTACACAGAAAATACCCGAGCTCTGAAGCAAGCTTCCAGAAAATTGGAACGGAAATGGCGCCACACCAAACTGGAAGTCTTCCGTCTAGCTTGGAAAGACAGTACCGTGCAGTACCGAAGAGCCCTTACTGCTGCTCGATCATCCTATTTTTCTAACTTAATTGAGGACAATAAGAACAATCCAAAATTCCTTTTGATACGGTCGCAAAGCTAACTAAAGCAGCATTCCCCAAGAGAGGATGACTTTCACTTTAGCAGTGATAAATTCATGAACTTCTTTGAGGAAAAAATTATGATTATTAGAAAGCAAATTACAGACTCCTCTTTAAATCTGCGTATTCCTTCAAAGCTCAGTTGTCCTGAGTCTGCACAACTCTGCGTGGACCTAGGATCAAAGAGAGACGCTCAAGTGTTTTAGTACTATATCTCTTGACACAATGATGAAAATAATCATGGCCTCTAAACCTTCAAGCTGCTTACTGGACCCTATTCCAACTAAACTACTGAAAGAGCTGCTTCCTGTGCTTGGCCCTCCTATGTTGAACATAATAAACGGCTCTCTATCCACCGGATGTGTACCAAACTCACTAAAAGTGGCAGTAATAAAGCCTCTCTTGAAAAAGCCAAACCTTGACCCAGAAAATATAAAAAACTATCGGCCTATATCGAATCTTCCATTCCTCTCAAAAATCTTAGAAAAGGCTGTTGCTCAGCAACTCACTGCCTTCCTGAAGACAAACAATGTATATGAAATGCTTCAGTCTGGTTTTAGACCCCATCATAGCACTGAGACGGCACTTGTGAAGGTGGTAAATGACATTTTAATGGCATCGGACCGAGGCTCTGCATCTGTCCTCGTGCTCCTAGACCTTAGTGCTGCTTTTGATACCATCGATCACCACATTCTTTTGGAGAGATTGGAAACCCAAATTGGTCTACACGGACAAGTTCTGGCCTGGTTTAGATCTTATCTGTCGGAAAGATATCAGTTTGTCTCTGTGGATGGTTTGTCCTCTGACAAATCAACTGTAAATTTCGGTGTTCCTCAAGGTTCCGTTTTAGGACCGCTGTTGTTTTTCACTATATATTTTACCTCTTGGGGATGTTATTCGAAAACATAATGTTGCTTTCACTGCTATGCGGATGATACACAGCTGTACATTTCAATGAAACATGGTGAAGCCCCAAAATTGCCCTCGCTAGAAGCATGTGTTTCAGACATAAGGAAGTGGATGGCAGCAAACTTTCTACTTTTAAACTCGGATAAAACAGAGATGCTTGTTCTAGGTCCCAAGAAACAAAGAGATCTTCTGTTGAATCTGACAATTAATCTTAATGGTTGTACAGTCATCTCAAATAAAACT